>NC_036654.1:5119171-5251502 GCF_002806865.2 Cucurbita pepo subsp. pepo | reverse complement strand
TTTTTTTTTTTTTTTTTTTTTTTTTTTTTTTTTTTTTTTTTTTTTTTTTTTTTTTTTTGTATGGTTGTTTTACTCTTTTGGTAATTCTACTGTCCAACTTTTTCTTCATTATAAATTATTTTCAATGCATTCAGAAATAAATGTATGACTTCGGGGCTTTTCTTTACCATTTCAGGGGAAGTTGAGTTGTTTGATGATCAATGACATTGATGCTGGCATTGGTAGATTTGGTAAGATTATATTTACTTAGACATAAAATTATAAAAAAAAGTGAATAAAAATAACGTTAACGCATCATCTGTTACCTCTTTTAAAGATAATTCAAATTAACATTTGGAGTTAAAATTTATTAGATTATATTATATATTGAAGTATTTATTCAACCATATATAATTAGTATGCTTATATTTTGTTCTTGTCTAGAGAATACACAGGTGACAGTCAATAATCAAATTGTTGCTGGAACTCTGATGAATCTAGCTGACAATCCTAACAGAGTTAGCATTGGACAAGATTGGCGAGAAGCAGATATTACAAACAGAATTCCGATCATTCTTACTGGAAATGATTTTTCAACTATTTATGCTCCCTTAATTCGTGATGGCAGGATGGAAAAATTCTACTGGTATGAAATTAATTGTTTTCAAGATTATTACGTTGTTAACTTCTTAAAGAAGTTATAATATATTGTACTAGTATAAGTTATAATATATATTTAGATCTGTGATCATGTTTGGATCCTAATGTATAAGTTACATTCTATACTTGTGATACTCACCCTCTTGTTTCCTTTTGTTTTTCAAGTCATAAATAGTATTATAGCTAAACCTCCCTCTTCTAAAATGTGATTTGGTAACAGGCAGCCTAACCGCGAAGACATAGTGAATATTGTTCATAGAATGTATGAGAAGGATGGGATATCCAGGGCTCAGGTCATTGACATCGTAAACACGTTTCCTAACCAAGGTAAGAAACCTTTTTTGTGCAATTTTAAAGGTTTCAAATTGGGGTTGATACCACCAACAAGTTTGTGGAAAGCGACTCCTTTTCGCTTAGCGAGGATCAATTATAAATTCCAATAAGTTGAACCTGAAGTAGTATCATGGTCACTCTTGCTCTCTCGTTCTCTCTTTTTGTGTGTATTTTGTGGAGTGCTGGACGATGACCATGAAAATTCTTTATATTCATATAGTCGTATCTTGTAAATTCAATATACTTATGTAGCATTTTTGTTTCATCACAAATGTCAATAGCTGCCAACAATTGTATGTTTCACACAAAAGAGAAAATTTTGGTGTATGATTTGTGGGGAGTGAGGGAGGTTAGAAGGTCTCGGACGATATTTTTCTGTCTCTGCCACTCTAATATCCACAACGTACAGCATTCTTAACTTTCAAAGCAAAGTTGTGAACGTATCATCATTATCTTACATTTAAAAATTGATCCTTTTCTTTTTTCTCAGCTTTGGATTTTTATGGAGCTCTAAGGTCACGGACATATGATACATCCATATCTAAGGTATATAACATTTTCATTGCCATTTGTAAGACCTTGATACTATCAATGTTTCTTATAAATCATTTATTGAATGAAGGTGTTAGGAACCATTCCATCCATTAGAAAAGTTGAATAATTCAATATTTTCACATCGAACTCCCTTTGTGTTTCAGTGGGTTGATGATATTGGAGGAATGGAAAAGCTAGGAGAAAAGCTTCTTAAGAGAAGGAAGAATGAAGAGCTTCCTACATTCACACCACCAGAGGTGATCAATCTATAACATTTCCAAATTCATGCTTATTTGGTTTGTCTATTCTGCTAGTCCTTTAATTGCTTGATGTTGATCAATAGTTACTTAGTCGACTGATCTATCAACAAATGCGTGGGTACTATTAATTCTTTTTTTTTTTTTTTACTTTTATAGATACATAATGTTGATGTATTCACAATGAAAGCACTCTATAGCACGTTAATTTATGAAATTTTTCTTAATTGTCAGTATGATAGAATAAATAATACTTAATATCACATTGAAGCGAAGCTGTGTAGCTCTCTAAAGAAGTCTAGCATGAATATTCACACCATTTTATATCCTCGCTTCACCAATGTGGTCATTATCCATCTTCACTGTACAGTAAGTTTTAATTGTTATAATAAAACGTACGTCTTCTTGTTCGTTCTGAAGATCTGTATGACATTCCAACTATTTATCTCTGAATCGAAAATGACTAGTTGCACATAATTACCTTTTGTCTATGGAATATTTAGGAAGTATATATGTAAATTTGTTCCACAATGGTAATATAATGAATTTTTTCTGTTAGTCTTCTGGAGTATACTGTCTGGATTTGCATAAAGTTAAAAGGAACGAACAGAACAGAACTCACTACTTTAGTTGAAAATTATATATAGTCCTTTTGCTCTTTTCTTTATTATTTAATACAGAATCAGTGAAGTATGTCATTCACTATTTCCATGTCCATCGTCTAGTTACTTGAACTTAAAGTATAGGTAAACATGGAGTGACTTTTGTATTTGGTTGAACAGCAAACAATGGACACCCTTCTTGAAGCAGGCTATTCTTTGGTCAAGGAACAGCAATTTGTCATGGAGACTAAGCTTTCAAAAGAATACATGAAGAACATGGACGACTAGCTAGAAAAGTGAGATAGTGACTTAAATTTTTTTGTGATATCTGTTCACATCGCATTTTTCATTGATTGACAAGCGAATTCATGTATTTTTATTGTCCACGGTATTCGTTACTTAATTCTCTTTTTTTATGAGCACATCTGAACCAAGCATTTATGGTTCACATCGTTAGTCACTGCATAAATATATGTTACATTTATGACTGCGACCTACTTAATTTGTCATGTCAAGAGATCAATTTTGAGTGAAACTTCTTATGGCCACTGTGGTATTCGGCGGGCTCTTTGGATGGTTAGTCTCAAACCTTACCTGCTCTCTGCTCATTATAAGATTTTGATGTCATTTTATTGATATTATTATTAGTTTAAAATATATCCTTCTAACCGACTGTCAAAGTGAATATCATACGTGAAAATAGGGCTACTTTTCCAATTGCTGGACTTAAACATCAAGTGAGTTCAATGCAAGACCGCAGGTAATTTTTACTTTTTTTTTATAGTGTTCAGCTAATAAAATATAGTGGTGGGGCTGTAGATAGATTTGAATTTTTTTTTTTTTAATTTTTATAGTGTTCCGCTAACATAGGAGTGAGACTATAGATAGATCTAAACATTTGATATTTTAGTCGATAGTATATATTTTGAACCACTTTCAGAATGACAGGAGGCAATAGTGCAATACTAGAGTCTGGATAAATCCTATAATAGCAGTAATTCCTGCATTTGAACTTCATAAATAAAAGTTAAGCATGCACTTACTCAAATGTCTTAATATATTGAATCACAGTACAGTTGCGTCGCAATCTAGTCATGATGATGCGAAATTATTAGCATATATATCTATGAATATATACATTAACTAGCGTTCTTTTGTTTTCTATTTAATCATGAAGAAACTGGTTAGATGTTTAGTGCTGAAAGATGCCCATATTGATTGCCCATTGGCTCGGCATTCCCCATGACTAAGAAGGCCACAACCTTCAGTGCCAAGTACGCAGGTCTCTTTTCATTGTGCTTGATAACATGGATGTGCGGCTGCTAATTTGGCGCCTTTAAAATTGTGCTATCATTGTTCAATTCTTCAATAATGACACCATAGAAAATTGAAAACTTTTGTACCAGCGAATTTGGTATCTGATATCTCTTTAGTCTATCCTCATATCTTATTTCACTTAACCGACAATTTTTTTTTTCCTGAAGGTACATTAATTTATGCTACCGATTGGATGTTCATTAGATATTTTAGTAGAAGAACCTATAATATGAAGACTACACAGCAAAGGTACACATCTCCTTTCACTTTTCGCTTATTTAAACTTTTATGGCATAGCTTGTGGAATTTGAATTGATTACCTGATTACCTGATTACCTACTTTTATGGCATACCTATAATATGAAAACTACACAGCAAAGGTACACATCTCAAGCTATACATTTTTTGCCATGTTGGAGTCTTTTTATCCTATGGTCATATGAACTTGGAATTCTAGAACTCACTTTTCAAGATACACACTTTTACGAGTCATTTTATAAGTCTCAACCCCACAAATCAAATACAAAATACACTTAAGTTCTAACCTTTTTTTAAAAAAAAAATTTTATTATTCAACTAGTAGGTTAGTTAGTGTTCGAATTTCAACTTTATGTCTAATTGGTTTCTAAACTTTATAGCGTATCTAATAAATCTTTGAACTTTCAATTTTATGTCAAATAAGTTCTTCAACTTTACTTTTGTATTCAATAAGATCATGAATTTTGTTATTTTGAGTTCAATAGGCGGCTCCTAACCTATTCAAATTTTTTGAAAATTCATGAACCTATTAGACACAAAACTTTTTAGAAATTTATTAGGTAAGTTATTAGGCTCAAACTTAAAAGTTCAAAAATTAAATTGGTAACTTAACCCATTTAAATATAAGTTGCTCAAAGTCAAAATTTAAATATAAGTTGCTCAAAGTCAAAATTTAAAGCTTTAGGCTGATAATTCCATCTTAGGCTTGCTAACTATCTGCCAAAGTTTCCTCATTTCTTAAATGACTAGGCAAAAAAATAAAATAAAGAACATCAAACTTAGGTTTTCCAACCTTAGGCTACAGTTTTTTTTTCTTTTTTTTTTTTTTTTCCTTTTTTCCCCTTCTTATGAATTCATGAATGAATAAGGAATAGGCTTATTAAAATTGCAAGCCAAACATCCTCTTAATTTTCAAATCTCTTGGCAGAAAACAACATAAAGACCATCAAAATAGTATTACTCTTTTTGGCCGTTTGGACAATTCTCCTCCTTCGAAACTTGTGCTTCTTACTTTTCAAACCCTTGTTAGACCTCACAAGTGGAATATCCTTTTAGATATGCCCTTTCTAGATAAGAAATTGAAATGAAATGTTTGCATACACATAGTGCATAAAAAAATATCAAAGGAACTTACATATTTATACAGAATGATAGAAATAGAGCAACAGAAGTCCTACGTCTAAGATCAAACAATATCTTTTACTTCTTGATTTGATTTTCATTTGTCTATATATTCCATGATGAGAGAACAAAGTGGTATTAGATATTATTCTTTTGGGGGCCTCAATCTTCTAAAGATCAGAACAATAGTCAGTCATTTGAATTGGATTATAATAGGTATGCCCTTGATTTGGAAGTCTAATTGGTCATGATTTAAACAATCTTCATAATTGGAGGGTTGTCCTTGCGAAACCCAAATGGAAGATGACTAAGGCCTCCCGAAACATCCATTTGGATTCTGGATTTTGTATTTATTGGTGTTATTTAGGCAAGGCTAGTCCCTACCCTAGTGGTATCTTTTTCTTTCCAATTGGGCCACCTTCAAGAAAGCTTAATTTATATCTATTCAGGCTTTAATCATTTAGCCTCCATCAAAGTCGTTGTTTTCAATGCCTTGTTGACCTCTAATTAGACTAATGGACAAATTAGTTAGATGAAATTATGGGAAATTATCAAAATTTGCCTAGATGGGACATCCTGTGTGTCGGTCCACGTAGATTATTCCACATTTTAATTGGCACACCTCTTTTTTTTCCTTTTTTCTTTCTTGTCGGTGAACAGTAAAAAAAAAAAAAAAAAGTCAAAAATATCTTCACAAGTAATTTTTTTTTAATCTTTTTAGGTATATATTTATTGTATACTTAAATTTATTTATTCGGGTCTTTACTCAAATGTATAAAATTGTTAGACGAACACGACTCTCTTGGTATGATATTGTCCACTTTGAACATAAGCTCTCATGGCTTTGTTTTGGGCTTCCCCAAGATGTCTCATGCTAATAGAGAGCGTATTCTTTGATTATAAACCCATGATCATTCCCTAAATTAGTCGATGTGGGACTTTCATCATCTAACACCTCCCATCGAATAAAGTACGCCTCTCCTTAATCGAGGCTCGACTCCTTTGGAGTCTTAATCATTTTTTAATGCCTTCGATGAGGCTTGACTCATTTTCTTTTGGAGTCCTTTGTTCGACATTTGAGGATTTACCAATCTATTGGCACGACTAAGTTTAGAGCATGACTCTGATACCATGTTAAATGAACACGACTCTCCACAATGGCATGACATTGTTCACTTTGAGCATAAACTCTCATGACTTTACTTTAAACTTCCCCAAAATGGCTCATTCTGATGAAGATAGTATTCTTTGATTATAAATTCATGATCATTCCCTAACCGATGCGAGACCTTCATCATCCAACAAAAATAACATTAATTGTGACAATATTAGAATCGTCGTTATTAATAGCTTAAATTTCATTTCTATGTATTGAACATATAATAATACGAAATATAAAAATTTATTTGCCATACAATGCTTAGATTTAAAAAAAATAATAGAAAATAGTTTTTTAAGTCTTAAATTTAAATATTAAATTGCTAAAGTTGTGAACAAACTCGATTATAGGAATATGTGTTGACCATGAGTGAACCATGGTTGATCTTGAGATTAGATTTGCTTCGGTTCAAAAAATAAAAATAAAATAAAATAAAATAAAATAAAATAAAATAAAATAAAGCATATCGAATAAAAGATTTGAGTGAAAAGCGGCTTTACCTATAAAATCTTTCCTTCTTTTGTTGAAGTTGACGAAGTTCGCACCACATCTATTTTTTTTTTTTTTTTTTTTTTTNAATTAGATATTTTGATTTAAAGGTTAAATAAATTTTAATAAAAAAAATTGTTGTTCTGTTCAAATGTCTCTAAAAAAACACCGACACCTCTCTTGATTTCGACGGAGTAACAAACTAGCCATTAATTCTTAATTTTATATATTATTATATTTCAAATTATTATTTTTTTATGCTCTGAAAGTCCCAACTGTTTTTTATTTCAGGACTTGAAGTATAGACGACATCAATTCTATTAATGGAATTATTATTTTTTCTAAAAACAAAATTAGTTTATTAAAGGTATATAATTGCCCTAAGTTTATTTTACATATTACTCTTTTTTTTTTTTTTTTAAACCAAATTTATACTATCGATTTTTTTTAATGGCGTGGAGAGTGTTGGAGAAATTCTCACATCGACTATGGAGGGTGTTGGATGAAATTCTCACATCGGCTAATTTAGGGAATGATCATGAAGGAATATTATCTCAATTGTTATGAGGCCTTTTGAGAAGCCTAAAGCAAATCCATGAGAACTTATATTTAAAGTGGACAATATTTATTATGGAGAATCGTGTTCATCTAACATGGTATCATAGTCATGCTCTAAAACTTAGTCATGTCAAAGGACTCCAAAAAGAAAAGTAGTCCTCGATTAAAGGGAGACGTACTTTGTTCGAGGGGAGGTGTTGGATGAAAGTCTCACATCGGTTAATTTAGGGATGGGTTATCATGGGTTTATAATCAATGGATACTATCTTTATTGATATGAGACTCTTTTGGAGAAGCCAAACGCTGAGAGTCTATGTTCAAAGTGGACAATAATACCATACCATTATAGAGAGTCGTGTTCATCTAGCAAAGAATTCTTAATCGAATTGTTTTTTTCTTAATCGAATTGTTTTTTATAGAAAGAAACGAATCTGGATTAATATTAATGAACAACTAAATAATATATCTATACCTTGGCTTTCTTATTTTGAAAATTTCCTGTGATTGCGTGTCCCATTATTTTCAAATTTTCTCCGCGGAAAGACAAACGGAAGCTTCCAACGAAGCTGCAACGTGTCGCCGAGTGAGTGGCTGATAGAGTATCCTTTAAAAAAAAAAAGCCAGTGTGCAAGGCCCGTCTGGTCACCAATAGGCATCTTCAAATCCGCCACGTGTGATTTTTGCCGACACTAAATACATCTCCGTGTGATTATTTAGAGATTAATAAGAAAATAAAATGATTTTAATTGAATATATATTCAAATTTTTAATTAAAAAATCAAAACATTTTTCATAAGGTCAAAACTGCCCCTTTGGAAAACATTCCACTGGGCTTCTGGACTTCACAGACCCATGTCGGACACGTTTATAAGATTTTGTCATATATAATTTATATATATATTATATTAAAAACATATAAATAATAATTTATTCTCACTTACCAATTTAATGAAAAATGAAATACTAAAGGAAATGACGGTGTTGGTGTTACACAGCTATCCCGAGTCCAATCACGTGCTTGCTTTTTCAATTATTATTATTTTACTTTCAACTACTTTGACCCATTTTTAGGCTCCTTCCCTATCAAGGTTTCATCACAATTCTCCTCTTTCTATATATATATATACATACATATATATATATATACACCCAAAAGTGTTACTCTATAGAGTACACTACATTCAATACAAATCACTCACACTTACACAAACTCACATATAACTCTAACCAAAGAATCCCATACTCCTTACGCCTGACACTGTTTTTCGACTCTGATGTGAAGTAAACTATGACTAAAACCTTGACATCAGAGACAGGAGCAGTGGAGTAGGGCACCTTCCACTGTGCGCCAAAGCCGAAGGCGTAGTGGTATTTCCTTCGATGACTGCATCATCCTAGTGCAGGGCGAGTAGGAAAACTGTGGTATGACGTTGACTTTAGACATATAATAACCTCCCACCTGATGAGTTGTCGAACCCTCTTTATAAGGCAGCTCGACCCTGGTACAATCGCTATTTTGCGGGTGTGTTATCGTCTTTATCTTCCATTGGATGCGAATGACACTGGGAAATATCCTCTTTGTCTTCGGCTTTATTCCCATGGATGATAATGATAATAACCAGCGTGATATATTCGTACGTTTTAAAATATATTTTTCACTAAATTTTGAGATTGTATTAATATAATAAATTTAGAACGTGAAATTTTTATAAGTATGAAAAAAAATCTGTTGTATCGAATCTACAAACTTGGACGAAAAATTAAAGATTAAATTTTAAGATCTTAATTAATTAATGTAATCTTCGAATAAATGATATTGTATATATATTTTGAATGAGTCGAAATTACATCTATAGAAACATGTCAAGACTATTAGATATCAAATTCTAAGCAATAGGTGTTACATAATTTCACCGCATATTTTCTTTAGTTTGTTTATTATTTTTCATATTTGTAATTTATTATCTTGTTTAAGGATAAAATATGAGAATTTGAACTTCTGACTTTAGGAGACGTTCTATTAATTTTAAATTATTGTGAGAAATATTAGTGGATCGGTATAGAATTTTCTTCAAAAACATGTTAAAATGTCTTTAATAATTTTGTTAATTAGATAATTAAAATTATAACTTACAAGGAAAGTTATTAGGTGTATTTGAACCTTACATGATTCATCCAAGAAACAAGGATAAAATGAAGGAGAATACAATCAATGTCCCACCAAAAATTAATTTATACAACTAAATTTTATGTACAAATATAAATTTAAATCTTAAATTTTTTATTAATTTTATTAAATAAATTAGATTTATAAACGATCATAAATAAATCAATTTAGACCATTTATTTCAAATAATAAATAATTTTTAAACGGATGAATTTAAATTTTCGAACAAATCTACTCAGGTAATAAAATTTAATAAACTAAATTTTTCCTAATTGATATATTAATAAATAAATAAAAATAATAGTTTTTAGTACATTAATACTTCATTTTATTGAATAAGATATTTTTCTCTATTATTACACCATCATTCATCTATAAATTATGTAAATATTATTAATTTAAAAAAAAAAAAAAAAAAAAANGGTTGATTGTCTTTCTAATCTAAATAATTTTACCAGATTTATTTAAAGTTGTGGACCCCACACTATTAATTAAGCCAAAAGAAAAAGAAAAGAAAAGTAAAAAAATAAAAAAAAAGAAAAAGAAAAACCCATTATTTTTCAATAAAGATAAATCCATTGTTAATTTTACCTATTAAAGCAACAAATAGAGATTAGAACGCTAAATGGAGTGTTATTAAAGGAAAGTTAAAAGTCACTTGAAATTATTTATGTAGAAATAAATAAATAAATAATAATAATAATAATAATAATAACGAGTATAAAGTTAAATTATATAAATAAATAAAAACTTAAGTTTTTTAAATTTATTTTTAAAATATAAACTGTAATTTTAATCTTACCTTTTCATAAACATTTTAAAATTATTATTAAAATAGAAATATACAAGAATATTAGATAAAAAATTAACGTAATAATAATTTAGAATGACACGATCGTGACTTTATGCTTATTTGAAGTAAATTTGAAAGAACGATGTTAATAATTTAGAATGACACGATCGTGACTTTATGCTTATTTGAAGTAAATTTGAAAGAACGATGTTAAAACGTGTCGATTAATTATACAGTAATGTAATAATTTTTTAATAAAAGGGCAATCTAAAAAATATTCCATTATAATTGAGCTAAAATGTAAACAAATAAAATAATAATAATAATAATAATAATAATAAAATGCGGGGAGTTTGAAAGTCATAGTGGGACAGTCGTGTATACGTAGGCAACCGGTCCCGTGTCGGTGGCCTCGATTTCAGATATAAAATCGACTGCCCATTTGGTTCTCTATAATTGGCGCTTCCCGTTTTCAATTTGTTTCCCTTCAACTTTATTTCATCTTCCATTTCGTTGCTCTGTTTCTCTCTCTCTCTCTCTCTCTCTCGCTCTGCAATTTCGTTACCGTGTTCTGTACAATCTCTCTAGCCAACAGCACTGGAAGAACCGAGAGTGAAAGGAGAGGGGCAGTTCTGGCCGGACTAAGTACCATAGCCGTTCGACTCGGCGGCTGTGGAGGCGGATTTTGGTACCGGAGGAAAAAGAAGAGGCGGAGCCAGAGAAGGACCAAAGTTAAGCTTCGGTTTATGGAGCTTTGGCATAAGATGGTTTTCCCTGTCCGACGAGTTTGGCTCGCTGTTTCCGCTCGAGTTAGGGCTCGGAAGAACGGTTAGTTTGTTAATACTCTTCTTCTTTCGCTTTCGATTTTAATTTTTCTCGAATCGGAGTTTGATTATGGCTTAATTTGATTCAATGTGATGATCTCCACTGCTTGATTTGCTTCCGATTGATGGAATTGCTGAATTTCTGTTGCTCTATGGTTTCTGATTTTTCTTCTTCCATTTATTGTTTCGATACTGCTATTTGGAGTTGAAAACTGCATAAGAATTTGTTTGAATCATCATTTACAATCAAAATTCCTGCATAATATTATGGTATGCGATTAAAAGGGGGAAAAATCTCGTTCTCGATTAATGGTACAATAAATTTGAAAAAGACGAAAGGAGCCACCAAGTGAACCGAGAGGTGAAATACGGTTCATAATACTCATTTCTTAATCTTTTCCTCTTTCTTTATTAGCTTTATCGCTTTAAATAGGTTATATGTTATACCTTGATCTGTATGCAATGGTTATTAGCCACTTAATCTCCACCACTATGATAGCGAAAGAGAGATAAAGAGAGTTGATGTTATAAGGCAATTGTAAATGGCCATGTGATTATTCAACCTATCCAGTACAATAATTTGGTAGGAAAAATCACAAGGAACGTTCCGTAGACATTGGCCCATCTATTCTTATTTTTTAGAGTGACTATTGTATCTATGTGTAACAACTTAAGCGCGCCGTTAATAGATATTATCCATTTTATTGGTCGCCACCAGCTTTACAGTTTTAAAACGTATTCGGCTGATTGCGATACGTTACGGGCCAAAGTGGATAATATTTACTCGTGGTGAGCTTGAACTGTTACAAATGGTATCAGAGTTAGACGCCGAGTACTGTGCTAGTGAGGACGTTGGCCCCCAAGGAAGGTGGATTGTGAGATCTCACCTTGGTTGGAGAGGGGAACAAAATATTCCTTATAAAGGATATGTCAACCTCTCTCTATCCGACGCGTTTTGAAATTGTGAGGTTGATAACTATACGGATCAAAAGACAATATCTATTAGCGGTGAGATTGGACTTGCCATATATATAGCCAAAAATATCACCAAAATGATTTTCAATATGAAATTCCTTTAATGGTAGGAATTTTAGTTTATGAGCCAGATGTTTCTATCGTTAAACCACACTTTCATTTTAGGGAATTCAGTTTCTAAACCGACATCTTGCTTTATATTCAAACTACTCGTTTTAATTTTCTTGTTAACAATGAGATTCAAATCTTTGATCTAAGTATCATCTTAACAATCTTGCCGAATCTTTGCATGAACTTAATTTTATTTTTGAAGGTGTATTATATTTTTGGGGACAATTCCCCATTTAATAATGCACAAATAGGTCCCCACTTGCAGCAATGCAGTTGAAGACAGAGCGAAAGATTAAAGGCACCTTTATGCTTAAAGTTTTTTTCTTATAACAGTTTTGATTGTCTTGTTGTGATTCTTAACAGTCATCTGTCCCACTTGAGACTAACGACGGTCTCCAAATGCGCATTAGTTTTCAACTAGTGGCCTCCCATTTTGATTTGGTTTTGTCCTCTATTGCTATTCTAACCATAACGCCAACAGGCCTGCCTGTCTCTACTCTTTTTAGTATTGTCCAAGTCGCACCACAAATTTCCTCTACCCTCTTCACACACACACACATATAGAGAGAGAGAGAGATGTGGTGGGGTGGAGTTAGGTCATTCCTGTCCCTTTGAAAGGAGTGGGCTCAAATTAGGCCCATTCAAGTCTGAATTGGTTGTTGGGTGGCCCCATCCCTCAAGGAATCTTTCATAATATGAACTGAACTAATCTTTCATCCATAAGATTGCTCTTTAGAAACCTAAGCTAAGCTAAGCAATGATGTGAACTTTTGTGCTAACAGGAGGAGGGCTTTTGAAGAAGCTCCATGATGATGTAGAAACCTGTGGATATGAAGATGTGAAGGTGATGTGGGAAATGTTGCGTCGATCGGAGTCGGAGCTGCTCGGTCAACCGAAACGCAAGCAGCGCCTATTCTGGAGAGTTTCTGTGTGGTCCAACCATGCTGCTGCACCCTCCTGTTACTCTGCAACTCATGCTTCATGAGCCCATCAAATCAACAACTCTACTCTCACTTCAGCTCAGCTCAGCTTAACAGCCAATGCTCCAACGGCACAGAAGTCTTTACCAAACTTGTTCAAAGAAATGTGAAGTCTTTGCACACGCAGTTCCTCTCTTCCACTTTGAGCAGAAAAACACCCTCTTGTAAGTATTAATAAATTTTTTTGGTTTGTAGCTAAGAATCGTTTGTGAATCAATGATGCTGGATTGGATGCGTCTCCATGAAAATGAATAGAAAACCAATCATAAATTCAACCTTAATTGAACTTTATAATGTTCAAATTTTCATGTTTCTCGATACATGGAGGAGATCCAAACATTTTATCGATTTTTTAAAATGCTTTAAAGTTATTATCATACTTTAATCATTATTGCGACTTTTATGCTATTATTGTAAGGTTTGATGTAACATAAGATTGATACTAAGACATTATTGACACAAAGCAGGAGACATGATTGGGACTTGACCATTATGACTTGAAAGGAATCTATATGGAATGTTAAATTATTGATGAATCCAATGACTTAAATTAATCCTTTAATAACCTATAAATTCAATTTTCCCCACTACATTCTCTTTCTTTTTTTTTATAAGTTCTATATATATATATATTTTTTTTTTTTTTGAAAACATAAAAATATGTTATTTTTTTTGGACAAGTTCTACATAATTTAACATAAAATATGATTTTCGTTCTACGTTCCGAGATAAGTTTCTATTTGATCTAGAAATTTAAAAAAAACGACCATTTTAATAGATTAAAAAGGGCCCATGAGCCCTTAGATGACAACTAATAAAAAGACTATTTGACTATTAACATATCCACTAAATTTGTTGACATGATTTATTATTACCTAAAATTTTCGATGATGAACAAAAAAAAATGTGTTGATTCTTATCACAAAAATATCTTTGGGGTCGTGGGTCAATGGAGGGAGGACCATCCGTTCCTTAAACTTCAAAAACTAAATAGAAACCTAGCTATTACCAATCTCGAGAACGAGATGTATATGTAACCCTACAATTTAGAAGAAGAAGATAGAGGCAAATTCTTTTTTTCAAGGATCATTAATTGAACACAAATAAATACAAAAAAAAAAAAAAAAAAAAAAAAAAAAAAAAAAAAAAAAAAAAAAAAAAAAAAAAAAAAAAAAAAAAANCGCCACAAACGGCACAAACATCAGCATCTCAGCCGTGAATCTAAACTCCGGCTTCCTCACAAAACAACTCTTCAAAAACCCTCTCGCCTCCTCCGACAACCCTTCGGAAATCATCGGCATCCCGTCCTTCTCTATAATATATTTCCCAATCCCGTCCCTGTCCGTGGCGGGCCACGGGCAGTTACCAGTGAGCATTTCGAGCACGACGCAGCCGAGTGCCCAAATATCACTCGGCGATTCTTGCACGTTCGATCAACATCTCCGGCGCCATACACATCAATGTTCCTCCCAAACAATACCCTTGCTTTGTCTTGCTCATTCTCCTTGCCAACCCTAAATCGCCGATCTTTGCCTCAAATCGTGAATTCCTCTGCAGTAATAAGATATTCGCCTTCAAATCACAATGTATTGATTCTTATGAATTAATCCTTTGATTATTGACTTTGTGTACCTCCGAACCTCTTCTTCCGGTAACCCTTCTCCACCTAATTTTATTCATAATTAAATGAAAAAAAAAATATGTAATTCACTACTCTCAAGTATGATATTGTTTGTTAGACGAACCCGACTCTCCACGATGGTATGATATTGTCTACTTTGAGTATAAACTCTCATGGTCTCATACCAATGGAGAGAGTATTCCTTCATTATAAATCATGACAATTCTCTAAATTAGTAGACGTGGGACTTTCATCATCCAATAATTGCTACTTGTGTTCTTGATTTGGTCGGCTAGGGTTCCGGCCAGGGCGAATTCGAGCAGCAAATTATAAATCATGCTGCCATTGACATCGGTGGTGATCTCATCACCAAAGCATTTGATCAAAGAAGGGCAGGGTTTTAAATTATTGTAAATTTGTATTTTGAGATGGGTGGTTTAAGAGAAGCCATGAAAACGGATCCAAAGGTTCCTTTTCCGATCACCGGGCCTCTTTTCCACCGGATTCCGTCGTTGGAAGAGGTGGCGGGAGTGGCGTGTGTGTTGTGATTGGGTTGATTTTCTCTTCATTTTTTTAGGGAAGAAGGGAATTTGGAGTGGGAGTTGTGTTGTGAAGTGGTAAGTAATGGTACTGAATAAATTGGGTATTTGAAATTAAAAATAAAATAAAAAAAGTACGATAATATCCTCTCAATCATCCATGAATACGTATTTCTTACTTATAAATTCAGGATCTAAGATATGAGTGAGTGGCTAAATCTCAGCTTTTCTCTCTCTTTCACTATACACTCGTATTCTTTGTTAAGACTAATCGAGGAAAGATTAAAACACTCATGGGAGAGTTGTAACCTACAATTCTAATCGAGGATGGGTTTTTGGAGTTAGCTTACCCTTGCGGTATCACGACCCTTTGTCTCGGCCATTGTAGCACGTGTGTTATCCGGGGCATAAGAGGCATGATGATTTGACGTCATCCTCACCTTCCTCCGACTTATCACCGACAGTCTGCTTAGGGTTCCAACCTCAATGATTGACAACTAAATACAAGGGTTGCACTTGTTGCGGGACTTAACCCAACACCTTACGGCACGAGTTGACGATAGCCGTGCACCACATGTGTCCGCGTTCTCGAAGGCACTCCTCTCTTTCAAGAGGATTCGCGGGATGTCAAGTCCTGGAAACATTGTGTTTTGTATTTCTTGGAATGATAAACTGAGTAGGGTGAGGGATACTAGTCAAGGTATTTCTAAATTACTCTAAATACAATAACTCTAAATTGTAATCCACCCAAAATTTATAACATGAAACTTCATTATTCTTCGACGTGGCATGAATTGAAATATCTTTTGATAATTTCAACAATATTTTCTTCCCATATTCATTGAAACATATTGTATGATTGATGTCTTTTGGTTCATATCAACTTGTCTCTTCCAAGTTTGATGATGTGAGATTCCACGTAAGTTAGGAGTAGAACGAAACATTTTTTATAAGTGTGTAGAAACCTCTCCATAGAAGACGCGTTTTGAAAATTTAAATAAAAAACTCGAAAAAATAAGTTCGAAAAAGACAATATATATTAGTAATGGACTTGGACTCTTACGGAAGATCTCGAGTTGGATCATATGACTAAATTCCAACTTCCTCGAACTCCTACTTACATATTTAGCTTAAAACACAATCACTTGAGTTCAAACATAAAGGCTAATAGACTACACTCATTACCTCTAATAGACAGCCTAAGTCTCTATCTGTTTAGGTGTCAACCAAAGACATTATTTCAAGTACTACGTGTTGAAGAAATGATCCAGTGGGTCTTGTTGTTTTTCATAGTTGTCATTTGTTAAGTTTTGGACACACGATAGGGGTACACATTCACACACATTGGGGCCTCTATTCAACAACAACCGCCACAAAATTTATTAGAAAACCATAGCGACGATTCTACACGATGATATGATATTGTCTACTTTAAGTATAAGCTCTCATGGATTTACTTTGTGATTCTCTAAAAAGCCTCGTTCCAATAATAGATATATATTCTTTATTTATAAACGTATGATCATTCTCTAAATTAGCCCGACTCTTTCCTACTTTTTACTTTCTTCTTCCCCCTCAGTTTTAATTTTAAATTTCTCCTCAAAGAATTACACCCACTTCTAGAAGGGGTTTTTCAGTAAATTTTCATTTTTTTTTTACCTAATTTTTCCAACCATCTCCTAAATTTATGAGTTGGATTTTTCTTATTTTGAATCCATCAATTTTCAAACCTTTCTTAATATCAATTTTCTTTGTTTATTTTCTATTATTTATAAGAAAATCATTCTCTAAGTATCATTATACATTCAAAAACTCTTGCTAAGAAAAAATTTCCACTCTTGTAACTAACATTTTACTCTCTTCTCCAGGAAGTCCCACATCCGCTAATTTAGGGAATGATCATGGGTTTATAAGTGAGAAATACTAACTTCATTGGTATGAGGCCTTTTGGGGAACCCCAAAGCAAAGCCATGAGAGCTTATGCTCAAAGTGGACAATATCATACCATTGTGGAGAGTCGTGTTCGTCTAACACACCTTAGGTACTAATATATATAGAAAATGTGTAAACGAGGGGATGTCAAGAGATAAAACAATAATAATTTTTACCTACGTCATCTATTTATTTAATTAATGTTGTATATCTATGAAATTTTAGATGAGTAAGTTTTAATTTTGGTGGTATTTAAAAAAATTAAAATTAGTTGCGTACTAAATATAATACAACTTTTAGTAATTATTCTCAAGAGATAAAACAATAAAATATTAAAATATTCGTGGGGGATATTCTCTCGGAATTAGGAAATATTGGAAGGCGTGATAAAAAAAAACCATACAAAATAATAATCCATCCAATTAAAAAGGAAAAAACAATTAAAAGAAATTAAAAGATATAATGGGGCCCACATCAAGTAGATGACGACAAATATTTGCATCAGAACATCCACCATAACGCCAAATCTTAACCGTTGGATCATAACACGTGGTTTGGATGTCGTTTTGTTCTGCAATTTATCTGCTTCGCGTCTCGGTGAACGCGACCACATCAAATACCCACAACTCCATGTTCCTCTCTTCCTCTCTCTCTTCCTCTGTATGTGAAAATTCGAAGAGGATTCTTCACAGCGAAGATTCGGCGAAGTTCTTCCCCGAATTCTCTCCAATGGCGCGCGATAATTCCGGTAAGCTAGATAGGATTCTGGAAGGCTTTTCTCCGGCGTCGGCTCCTCGAATTCAGTGGAAATCTCGCCGGAGATCAGGTAGTACTACTTAATTCTTCTCTCTGGTGGAATTTGGCTTCAATTTTTGAAAATTTTGTTAAGTCGATGAAGATCGGAAACGCGGAATTTCTCTATGGGAAAGTAATCGAATCCGTCTAGGTTTTCTAATTATCGATATAATCTGAGACGTTTCCTCACAAATTTTGAAGAACACTTCTGCCCTAACCAGGCTCCTCTGTTCTGATTCCTCATCTTTGGCTCTTGAACTGCTTTCGTGATTTCTTTGATGATGAATTCATTTTTCAGTTCGTCAATAGCCTTGAAAAATTGGAGATGAGAAAAGATGCACGCTAACACGAACGGTTAACTTCGCTCTTAAGTTACGTGTGCTTTTCTGTTTCTGTTCATGCCTGCCTCGTGATTTCTGTTACCAAAAAAAAAAAGAAAAAAAAAAAAAAAATCAAATAATTTCTAATTGCAAAACTAATATAATTTCAATAAAATAAAACATTTAATGTAAATTTGAAAACTTTTTCTATGGTTTTTATTATTATTACTATTTATTTATTTATTTGGAGGAATTAATGATAGGGAGTAGATTAATAGGAGTAGTTTGATAGTTTGACAGTTTGATAAAAAGATNTTTTTTTTTTTTTTTTTTTGTGTGGTGATAAAATCGGCTGAACCAACCCATTTTTCACCCCACCCACCCGTGGGAGTCGACGTTTTCATTGACTTTATTTATATATTCATTTATTCATTTTCCTCATTTATTTGATACGAAAGGCCATTATTGTCATCATATGGGGAATTATTAATTAAAATTGAATTTAGAAACTATTATTTTTTAAAACGACGTCGGAAAAGGAATCCTCCACCCCATAATAGAGCATGCCTTACAAGTCAGTCATGAGCTTTTTAGTTTGTTTTTAAATAATTTTTTATGCTTTTCAAAAAGCTTTTATAATTTGATTTTGAGTTTTCCAATGAAAACTCAATAAGAATAAGAATAGTGTTTATTTCTTATAAATTCATAACATTCCTCTTAATTAGTGGACGTGATAATTAAGCTTAGGTGAGTGAGGATTGAATTACAGGATTGATCATTGGGATGCACCTTGCCATATATAGGGAATGTTTAAACGTTCTAAATGGACATTGGATCCCTATTCCTACACTTGGATACTTTTCTCTAATATCAAGTTTGGTATTTAAATGATGGGACTCAACACCAACTATTTTAAGTTTTTTTTTTTCATTAGGCCCACATTCAGTTCTCAATTTCTTGTTGTCTTCTTCTCCTTCAAACTCAAGATTTGATGATTTGATGATTTGATGATTTGATGATTTCTTGTTACCATCCCATCTTCCCATTTCATTTCATTTATCGTCATCATAATGTAATTTTTGTATGATTTATTATATTTTTTAAGACTCGCCTTTACTTTTCTCCTTTTTTTTCTTTCTTGTTCATAGTTCACTGTTTCACTCATTATTGTATCTTTGCTTTTAATATAATTTTCCCTTTTCTGATGGAAAGCATGGTTTGTTCATACTTTTCACAATTTGGTTATGTCAACCTCAATTGGATGTCTTTTTTTTCCACTTTTCTTTCTTCTTTGGACCTAATCTAACTTAGAGTTATCTTGAGATCGAGAGTTCGAGCTTATTTTTCTTTTTTAATAATTAAAAAGTCCTATAAAACCTAAAAAATCTGTTGGTGTCATTTTGATCTCTAAACTTCATATTTTGTTGTTAAGGGGTGATGGTGTAGCTCGCTAGTGCTAGGTCTCATAGCTTAGAGTTATCATGAGGTTGAGAGTTTGAGCCTCTCTCACCCCATTAGTATTTTTTTTAACGATTAAAAAAAAGTTTATGTCATTTTAATCCCTGGACTTTAAATTTTTTTCACCGAGGGGTGGTGGCACAGTTGGTTAGCGCGTAGGTCTCATAGCCTCTCTCACCCCATAGTTTATTTCTTTTTTAAACAATTAAAAACAAACGTCCTGATAAACCTAGCTAAACATTTGTTTGTGTAGTTTTGATCTCTGAACTTTAAATTTTTTCATCAAGGGGTGGTGGCGCAGTTGGCTAGCGCGTAGGTCTCATAGCTTAGAGTTATCCTGAGGTCGAGAGTTCGAGCCTCTCTCACCCCATAGTATTTTTCTTTTTTAACCACTAAAAAAAACGTCCTATAAAACCTAGCTAAACATTTGTTTGTGTGATCACTTAACTTCAAATATTTTCTTCTAAGGGGTGGGGTGGTGGCGTAGTTGGCTAGCGTGTACGTCTCATAGCTTAGAGTTATCTTGAGGTTGAGATTTGGAGCCTCTCTCACCCTATAGTATTTTCTTAAACAATTAAAAAAAAAACGTCCTATAAAATCTAGCTAAACATTTGTATCGTTTTGATCTCTGAAGTTCAAATTTTTTCATCAAGCATTTCTGTATTTGTTGTCCCTCTAATTTTGTTGGAACTAGAATGCTCTCTTCTTTCCAACAGCTACCGAGAGGATCTTAGACAACATAACTCAAGATCATGATGCTGCTGACAAAACATCCGACAAACACGAACAACCTCAGCCCCCCAAAACACTCTTCCCCGACCTCTCCGACCGTCGAAAGGCCCTCTTTGAGCCTTTAGAATCCGTCAAAAACATCAATGGCCGCAGACCATCAGCTGAATCCTTACTCCCTCCACCCGACTTCGACGCCACCGCATATCCCCGAGGCTGGCTGATCGGAAAGAAGCGAAAACTCGTCAATGTCGACGTTGTCGAAAGCATGCGGAGGATTGCCATTCAAGAAATGAACAGAAAGGCATTCCTCTAATTTTACTATTATTATTACATCACATCAACGTGGTCTCTCTAGTTCATTGTTGTTGTCGTTGTTGTCGTTGTTGTTATTGTAGGACCGAGAAATCGGCGGTCTGAATGAGCAGCTCGACGAGGACGCGCGCTGCTTAGAACATCTTCAAATTCAACTTCTACAAGAGAAGAGCAAAAGATCAGAGGTCGAGAGGGAAAATGCAATGCTGCATGATCAAGTAAGTATGCTAATGAGCATGCTGGAAAATGAAGGAGCTGATGGCTCAGATGAACCTTAAAATTCTATTATCATATACTTTATTTGTTTCTTTTAAATTCTTTTTTTGTAGATTATAATTTGGTGTGGTTGGCAGATAAATTTTTAATTATTTTAAATATCCATGAAAATACATGCATCCTTAGTATTGTATGGATATGGTAAATGTTTTTTATTTTTATTTTATTTATCTATAATTAATTTTGTGGTCGACGTGGACGTGCAAGAACCTCACATTTTCCCAAAACAGAATTATTAATTAGAAATGGTAAGTACACGAACACGCGGCTGTTATTCCAGGCAACCCCACGTGCAGATCACGTGTCGGGGGAACAACCAAGTGCTTAACAACTGGTACAAGCGGCGTTGACGTTATCCGTAAACTTTCGGATAAACACTGGGCCCCACCCACCTTTATTCTTCAACCTTTTTCTTTCTTTCCATAATTTCCACTTTCTTACGTGTCACTACAGATGTCAGGAGATTTGACACGTAACCTTCCACTCCCCACGTGGCAAGTAGTTAGCTCCTACCCGTACTATGCCAAAACTTAAAATATTAATAATACAAAACCGTTCCATGTGATGGAAAATAGAATCGCATTTAAGCAATATTGAATTTATTTTTTTTTTTTTTTGGGTTAAAGTGCACGAATCTCGAGGATGGTATGATATCGTCTATTTTGAATAAGCTCTCATGATTTTATTTTGGGCTTCCCGAAAATGTCTCAGGCCAAGGCCAATGGAGATAGTATTCCTCACTTATAAATCCATGATTTTCCACTAAATTAATCAATGTGGGACTCACACACAATAATCTTCAACAATCCTTTCCTTGAATAAAGTATACTATAAGCCTCCCTTGAGGCTTATGAAATTCTCGAATAGCTTCCACTTAATCAAGGCTCGACCCCTTTCTCTAGAGCTCTTGTTTCGACACTTTAGTCATCTTTGACTACACCTTCGAGGCTCACAATTCTTTGTTTAATATTTAAGGATTCTACTGACATGGTTAAGTTTAGGGCATGGCTCTGATACCATATTAGAAACACGACTCTCTACAATCGTATGATATTGTCCACTTTGAGCATAAGCTCTCATGATTATACTTCGGATTTCTCCAAAAGGCCTCAGTAGTATTCCTCACGCAATATTGAAAATTCTTAAGCTTGAGTTAATTACTTGACATAAATTTAATGACAAAATCATATTATTTATTTTTAATTATTCAAAGATATTTGGTTGAAATTAATCTATCTCTTATTTTTTTTCAAATGGATTAGTTGAATACAACCATCTTTTTTACACAAACAATTAGAGACAATGATGTGATAAATAGAGTTCAAGAAGAAGAATTAGTTGAATTAAGAGAGTAAAAAAGGGGTTATTAATAGTTAATAAAATAAGGAGCGATAATAATAGTAAATTAAAGAGGGATTGGAGCATTATAAATGCAGGTGAAAGGGTAATTTTGGTATGATACACAAAAGTGGGGGCTACACAAAGGTCAGCCCTCCATCTCTTGTTCCCATCCTAAACATTTCACCAATTTCCTACACGAAAATGGTGACAAATCCACAGATGTCGAATTTCTACACACTGAATCTGACCGGAATTTCCGTTGGTGGGTTGAAATTGGTGGTGCCGCGTTTGGCTCGGAGTAAGGGAGTTTTGAGCTTACTCGATTCCGGCACGGTGATTACCAGGTTGCCTCCGTCGGTATACCAAGCTTTGAAGGAGGAATTTGTGAGGCAATTTTCTGGGTATCCAACGGCGGCTGGATATTCGCTGTTGGACACGTGTTATAATCTTAGTGGGTTGAAAGAAGCGAAAACTCCGAATGTGAAGCTTCATTTTGAAGATGAGGGAGTGATGAGTGTGGATGTTGGGGGGCTTTTTTACTATGTGAAATCTGATGGGTCTCAGATTTGTTTGGCGTTTGCGAGTTTGGCGGATGAAGATCAGATTGGGATTATTGGGAGTTATCAGCAGAAGAATCAGAGGGTTATTTATAATTTGAAGGAATCCAAGCTGGGTTTTGCAGGTGAGCGTTGCAGTTTCTAGCTCTGTTGGGACAGATTTTCCCGGAAAATTGGAATGGATTTTCCCGGAAAATTGGAATGGATTTTCCCGGAAAATTGGAATGGATTTTCCCGGGAAACTTGAAATGGATTTTCCCGGAAAATTCTGGGGTGGAGAAACGGGGCTTGATGTTGTACTATTGTAATGGGTGGGGAGAATTTGGGTTTGTATATATTTCATTTTTTACTCTCTAAATCTGAATTCAAATATTCCCCTAAATAATTTTTACTTATATTTATTGCTTTCAATTCCATATTTTGTGGAACATACTAGTTAGGGGTATTTTTGTCTTTTTGTTGTGATCGACACCTAGCATATAGTTAGGGGTATTTTCGTCCTTTTGTCATCCTCCAGTGTAGCATCTAGTTTTTTTTTTTTTTTTTTTTTTTTGGGGTCGTTGTATCCTCCAAATTTCACAAATTTCACAAATGTATAGTACTCTATTTCATTATAAAAATCTACCGTATGCACTCTTTTGCTTGCATTTATAACTCTCTTTCAAAATCTCTTTCGAAAATTTCTCTCGCCCTCGTTTTCTAGAATCTTCTTAAATCGAGGTTAGAGGCTCGAGCATACGTCGTTTGTCCGTAAGCAACATAAGAACGAATTGGCTTAGCTCACAGTATATGGTAGGGGGATATGACTTCTTTTGTCATGGTCAGTACTGTAGCATCTAGGATTTTTTTTGTATCGTCCAAATTCTCTTTGTGTATGTGCTTCTCGGAAACGTATAGTACTCTATTCAATTACAAAAATCGAGCGTAATCAACTAGACCATTTATAATTGTAAGACAAAAAATGGTGATGGATACGAATTAATTGTATTGTTAATATCAATTTTATTTATATCAAGCCAATAGTAGATAAATGAAAAAAAAAAAATTATTATTATGAAAAAATCATATCTACTAAATAATTAAAAGGGGGGCTATAGAAACTGATTTCCTCTTTACGACAAAGTATTTAATAAAATTATTATGTCTATTTTTTAATAATGTAAATTAAAAAATAATATATATTAAATTTATTAAATACAAAAATACAAACAAGCAACTTCCATTTGTCTCCCTAAATATTTTCTTACTGTTTCTTTTCTCCCTTTCCTTTAAAATTGCGGTTTTCCATTGGACGAATCGGTCATTTCGTCTCTCTCTCTCGTTCTTCCTCTTCTTCGCGCACTTCCCTCTTACCACTCCACCTCCTCTGCTCGTTTTAATGGCGAAGATCTCACACTCACCCCACGAAAATTCCATTTCCACCACTGCTGATCCATCTCACTCTTCTCCAATCCATCAGAGCAAGGCTCTCAAGCGCACGCGTAAGTCCGTTCGTCGTGATGCTCCCGCTCAGCGTAGTTCTGCATACCGCGGCGTCACCAGGTTAGGTTAGCCTTTGTCGATTTGGTTGAAGTCGAATGAATCGATTGATTTGAGTTCTCTCTGTTTTCTATGTTTTTTTTTTTCTTTTTTCTTTTGCTTGAGTCTATTTGGTTTGCTTTAGGCATAGATGGACGGGACGGTATGAGGCGCACTTGTGGGATAAGAATTCTTGGAATGAAGGACAGAATAAGAAAGGAAGACAAGGTTCTGTAGTTATCTGTTTGTTTTTTCTTTTTGAATCTGTAAGTTGAGGCGATTCTAATTTTTTTGTTCTTTGATCTTTTGATTCATGCCTCTGTATTGCTGTGCGTGGCTTATTGATGAAATTTTGAATCGAAACGCGCAGTGTATTTAGGTATGGTCTGCGATTGGAACTTGAACTTGTGATTTCATGTTGAAACAGAGCTTCGATCGGGTTAAGTATGTGTGCTATTGTTTACTTCTGATCTACAGGAGCGTACGATGATGAAGAAGCGGCGGCTCATGCTTACGACCTTGCAGCGCTCAAGTACTGGGGAGCAGAAACTGTTATTAACTTTCCAGTAATTTTCCAATCGATTGATCGTTGTTCTGCACTCACCTCTTTTTCTTTTGGCTATGGAAATTAAGAAATTGGTTGAAGCTGTGTTCATTCTCTGATTTGATCATTTGCAGCGATTAACGTACCAAGACGAGCTTAAAGAAATGGAAGGCCAATCAAGAGAAGAGTATATTAGATATTTGAGAAGGTAATAACCATTTTATTCTCATCTTAAACTTCAAAATAGAATCCTTATCCATTTTTATGAGTTCAATTAACAGGAAGAGTAGCGGCTTTTCTCGCGGTGTTTCAAAGTACAGAGGTGTAGCAAGGTACCATAGCCTCGTTCACATTAAAGTTTAGAGCTACAATTTTATTCAATCAAAACATGTTCATATATAAATAAATACATGTGACACTGTTTTGCCTACTATTTTAACAAGTAATCTAAGTTTGTTATACCATTGTTTACTTAACCTTCAATTTTGTTCATGAGTTTATGGTTCTTAGATCTAGTTTATAGTATCAAAGGTATTGCAATTACTAAATTTGTTGCTTCTGGCAGACAATCTTATGCATCAAACACTAATTTGATACCTTACTCCTAAGTCAAACACTCCCTATTACCTACTTATACTTCCCCTTCATACACATATATGAAACACATGTGATGTGTTGCGTGTGGAAGTTTCTTTCTTGGCTTTCTTCGTCGCCATTTTGGGGTTCTTTTTAGCCATCAATTGGGGAAATATCTCTTTCCACTTACAGTAGGGACAATTAATGATATCACCATTCAACCACTACTAACCCACTGGGAAGGAGGGGAAGAACATTTCCATATGTGCATAGTGTGTTTTTATTTTCTTAATTTATATTCTTGATTTTATTTTTCTCAAATCTTTTTATTATGTCGTGGCAATTGACATGCAAATACCTTAAATGTTCAAATACTTTTATCTTTGTAATTATGAAAAATAAAAAAAACAGGGAAATGCAGGCACGTGGCTACGGGCATGTAACACAATTTTCTTTGGTCAAAGCTGCTTTAAGGAGCAATTATCATAATTCTTTTTCCACATTTGAATTATTGAATGATAAAGATAAAATTTATTATTTCAGCATAAAATTTATACAACTGGTAGAAATAGGAGTAGTTTTAGTTTAAATGAAGAAATTGAATAATTAAACCATATGTCTGCTTGTGAAGATAGAACCCGTTACCATCTTTGGGAGTGTTGAGGAGTGTTGAGGATTATTGGGGTGTGTCCCATATTGGTTAATTTAGTTAATTTAGTAGAAAATCATGGGTTTATAAGTGGAGAATACTATTTCCATTGGCATGAGGTGTTTTGGGGAACTCCATATCTCCATTGGCATAAGGTGTTTTGGGGAAGTCCAAAGCAAAGTCCTCTTATTCCTAATAGGGGATTGTAATGCATTTACATTTTTTTTTTTTTTTAAATTGAAAGAATTTTGCTTAATTTATATGGATTTGAATTGCTGCAGGCACCATCATAATGGGAGATGGGAAGCTCGAATCGGCAGAGTGTTCGGCAACAAATATCTTTACCTTGGAACATACGGTATTTTTCTCTTTTACTGCACAAACCCAACTATTAACGGTTGAAAACAGACTAAATCTATAGTTTAATTAAAGAAAAAACCACGTAGAAGCTAAAAAGATATAAAGGGGGAAAATAAAAAACAATTGTTTCTTTAAATTATAGGTTTTTCATGATGTGGTCAACAGCCTCCATTCATTATATTATTATAGAGTTGCTATCACACATCATACCATTTTTGTGTCTTATTTCATGCATCACTCTTTTAATATTTTGAATGAATAAGAATAGTTTTATTTCTTTTGTTTGTTAGTTCAGTTGTCATCTAATCTTTTGATTTCATAGAATAATTTATATTATCGTCTGCCTTTCTATTCTAATTTTTTTTTACTGCCAAAACCCATAATATTAATTATTAAAAATTGTTCTATGTTTATCATCTATTTATATAATGTGAATTTATACCTTTCAATAAAAACCGTGCTCTTATCTCGATTATAAAGCTACATCATTGCCCTTTTAAAGAAGTATATAATAACATAAAGTGTTTGAAAACTGTGGTAATTAATCCAACATAAAATCTAGTTAAACTTTGGTAGTTTTAGGTAAGTACTGAGATATGGCTCCTCCTAAAAGCTTCTTTCTCTCGAAGCTTTAAAACCCGTCTACTAGGGGAAGGTTTCCACATCCTTATAAATGGTGGTTTGTTCTCCTCCCCAACCAATCCCCTCGAGGCTTTAAACGCATTTCATAGGGAAAGGTTTCCACATCCATGTAAATGGTGGTTTGTTATTTTCCCCAACCAATGTAGGACATCATAATCCACCCCCCTTTTTGAGGCCCAGCGTGCTCACTGACACTCTTTCCTTCCTCCAATCGATGTGGGACCGCCCCCAAATCCACCCCCCTTTGGAGCCCAGTGTCCTTACTGGCATACCGTCTCGTGTCTACCCCCTTCGGGGAACAGCGAGAAGGCTGGCACATCGTCCGATGTCTGGCTCTATACCGTTTGTAACACCCCAAATCCACCGCTAGCAGATATTGTACTCTTTTGGGCTTTTCTTTTTAGGCTTACCTTAAGGCTTTAAAATGGTAAATAAATCTATCCATATTATTTTTCTTCAACAAAAATTTAATTTTTTTTTTCTTTAAAAAAGCTAAAATATTTAAACCATATACGCAACTAAATCTAGTAGTTGGCATGTAGATCACCAAACCTCAACTGCAGCATGGCCAGCTATTTAAGTTTTATTCATGTCGACACATGATATCATAAATTCATTGTCTTCTCACCAAAACTTGCATACATATTATTCCGGGGAAATTAGAAATTAATATCTATTTTTTTTTAAATTGTTATTTCTATTTGCTTTATTTTCACTTTACAGCTACGCAAGAAGAAGCTGCTAGAGCTTACGACCTGGCGGCAATAGAACATCGTGGCCTTAACGCCGTTACAAATTTCGATATCAGCCGTTACATCAAATGTCTCCGTCCAGGGGAACAGCATATCCCAGACAATAACCGTCCATCAAGTCCAAACGCCGGTGACACTGCCTCAGAATTTGACCCCAAATCCCCTCTCGAAATTACCTTTCCGTCGCAATCTTCGAGCTCCGACCAACCAACTACCGCGCCGGAACCTCACGGCGGCCACCCCTCATCGTCGTCGGCGACGTTGGAGCTGCTACTCCATTCGTCAAAATTTAAACACATACTAGAAAGGACATCCGCCGCTGAGACTCCACAGACGCTGCCGGAATCCGTCCGGCCGCGTCGCTGTATACCGGACGACATTCAAACCTACTTCGATTGTAGTACTCAAGATTCTGACGACATTGCCGGAAGCGACGACGGAATTTTCGGGTACCTAAACTCGTATTTTCCTTCATCAGTTTTTCATAGCGCACTCGATGCTTAATTAGGTGTAATCAAGAAAGGAGATTGAGGAAATGAGGAAATAGCTTGGGTTGGCCATGGCCATGGCGGATTACGACGATCACCAGAAACGGCGACAATGGAGGGCATCGCCTGAGGTAGGTAATTAATTAAAATTATAGAAATTTTGGTTTTTACTTTTGTGAAGCCTTCTCTTTGATTCACAAGAATGGGGTAAGAAAACGTTTAATTTTTTACCCCCGTAGAAATTATCTGCATGCTACCGTAGAAATCTTGGGTGCATTGAGGTTGGAAGTTTAGCAAAAATCACTCATTTCTAAATTATAATAAGAAGGGCTTAGAGTCTATCTCATGGATTCATGGGTGAGATTTTATTTTTGTAAATATAAATAAAATACATGGTAAGAATGAAAAGTATCGGAAATTTTCAAAAACCCTCTTTAAAATCATCTTAGTCATGTAAAATTGCTTCTATTGTTATTATTATTTATTTTTGTAGTTTTAAAAACTTATTCGAAATTACTTTATTTCTTTTAAACTGATTCTATTTTAAAATCATCTTAGTCTATAATTTCTTTACAAAAATAATTATTTTAATCCTTAGCATAAGATAAAAAAATAGTTAGAATATAATTTAAACCTTTATTTTTTCAGAATATTATGACCAAAAAAAAAAAAAAAAAAATTNAAAACATGGTAACAAAAAAAAAAAAAAAAGATTAAAAAAATCAAAACTACAATAAAATTCAGATTGTTAGGCTACATTCTCTATTGACATGTAGATATATAATTAGTTTCGAATTAATTGATGTAATACTTTTTCCCATAGTTCAGAAATTCAATCCAAGTAAGTTATTATCTTAAAGCTTGTGGTCACATAGGCTTCTTAGTTCTTGCTGACTTTAGGCATCCCTTTTATTATGCAGGGTCCGGGCTACACACTTGGCGAGTGATTGTGATTTGGTTAGCTGGAAATTGAAAGTCTTGACGGTATACCAGCTCAACTCCTCCAGGAAAATTGATTGTAGGTATAATAAATTTGTTCGATTTTGTCAAATTATTAAAGTTCTTAAAGTTCGATAGTATTTTGTATAATTTAATCTTATGTTTAGATAAACTATATTCTCCTTTTAGATGCTCTAATATTTGCAAATTATTAGGCCAATTGATCCAAAAGAGAAACTTGATTCACCAAAAGCATTAAAGCAAAACATTGTTAATCATCAAAATTCAGAACTCTTAAGTCAAGAGAATTTACAAATACATCTTCAATTAGGGTTGCATCGATCTTTGGTAAGTCAGGCCATTGCAAGGAAAGTTGTTCAGAGATTGAACAGCAAAAGAGCTGAGAAGCAGCCAAGGATTATCATACTGAGCAACAAAGCTTTGAATCTATGGAAGCCAGGCATATGCAAAATGCTTGGTAACCTGTCAATGGATACCTGCCAAAACACAAAACACCCCATAAATTATATCAACATCCCACAAGTCTATGAGCTAATTGAAACTTTAATGTTCTAATAGACACAAAATTCAATTTTATATCTAATGGTTTCGTTTTCTAACTAGTCGATGACCTTTTAGATAGTAGCATGAAAGTACAACGACTAAATGGTAGGACATCCAGTTGGTTTTGGTCGGTTTTATTTCCAATGAACACAAAGAAGGGCTGACTAGGAATTGATCTGCTTACCTATAATCCATCACATACTTGGACTTCCCAATCCTTCCAAGTTGGAGAATTGTTTGCTTGCCATTTTCCTGTGCCAAAAACCCACTAACAAGCTCAGCCTCTTCTAATTGAAATTCATTCTCTTCTATCTCATTAGAATGTAGATTTGTACCTCTAAAGTTAACTGAAAATTCTTCACAGAGGTTTGGATCATAAGACCTGAAACTGCTCTCCCTCTGTCTCTGAAGTCCAACTCATATTGCTTAGAAATCTGAAGAACAACCAAGAGCAATGAAACATTGAGGAATATCCCAAAAGACTTCAAGTCTCTATTGAAGAGTTTTGAATTGCAATTTCCAATTCACCTTGTTGTATTGAGGAACTCTAGAAACAAGCTGGTGGACTTTGGTCTTTTCTTCCTCCCACTCCCTTGGCAGCCCTGCTATGTGCTGCACCTGCTACAGCATACAATCAAGCAGCTATTTAAAAAGTTTCGAAAACGTTCGAAACATGTCGACAAGTATTAGAAATGCCTACAATATGAATATGAAATACTAATAGCAACTCAATGACTTTTATAGGCTTCCCCTCAAGATTTTAAAAACGCGTCTGCTAGGGAGAGGTTTCCACACCCTTGTAAAAGAATGTTTTGTTCCACTCTCCAACCGATGTGGAATCTCACAGTCCACCTCCCTATTGGGTCTAGTGTCCTCGCTGGCACTCGTTCTCCTCTCCAATCGACATGGGATCTCACATGTTTCTATTGACATTTTTATAAATTTAAAAGCATCACATCACATTGTTGGTACAAAATTCTCACAAAGCCTTGTAAGAGTTGAAAAGGTTTTCATATGTTCTTAAGCACCTGATTGGTGTTTTTCAGCTGAATTGTTTGGTGCTTGGGGATGAAAGCCTTCATGCTTCTATGACTGCCTGTCCAAGTGGTTATTGTAGGCATGAATCTGTAGAAAAAACAGGCAAATCAGTTACTCCAAACGAGAAATAGGGAGGGGGAAGAAAATAGAGAGAGAGCTGGAAAGATGGGGCGGCGGCCTACGTTACAGCAGCAAGAAGCGATTTCGACTGGCTCGGGATGGGTTTCAGTCGGCTCGCCTGAGAACGAACATGAAAAGAAACCATGTCATAATCATAGGTACTCTGCAAACTTCTTTCTAATTCAACACAATTGAACATTCCATTAAACCTGATCCCATATATGATATTTCGAACCAACAAGGTTTGTAGTCATGGATCCAACAAAACTATCATCTGCATTGCACAATATCCCTCTTGCACTCTGAGCTATTTTATACTCTGACCTCCCATTCCGTCGTCGATGCCGAGCCACCGCCAACTTCCGGTCCTGCCTTCCCTTCCCTTCCTGATACCAAGATGTTCACCAAAAACAAGTAAGTAGGTGCAGGGTTGGGAGTTTCTATTGTTCTATTTTTCTTGGAGGGTCGAGTTAGAAGGTCCTAAATTTCTCATAAAACACCCTTGATTATAAGATAGATAATCAAAATCTCAAGGTTAGAGAAACATAAACACAACCATCCTCAAAAAGTCTAAAGCTGAACAACTAAGATTTGGCATAAGCAAACTAACTGTCAGATCCCACGTCGGTTTGAGAGGAGAACAAAACATCCCATATAAGTGTGTGGAGGCCAAAGCAAACAATACCTGCTAGTGGTAGGCTTGTGATGTTTACAATAACCCGTTTAAAAGGGCACCATTTCTATCCATTTTGCTTCGAGTTTTCAGAACTAGATTTGAATTTTGAAAATACTAACAAAATAAAGAAATTCATGAACCAAAGTAGTATAAGAATGGGAAAGAGACAAACTTACATTGGTGTAGAGAGAATAGAAAGCACCACCACGAAGCCCATCCGGTGACTTCTCCTTCACAATGACACAGGTACATCTCCCCACATCCACAGGCAATGGCCTACACAACAACGACCTGAAAAAAAACAAAACACAAAACATAATCACATCCTTAACATCCTCAAAAGAAGCTGTGAGGTAGTAGTTGAAATGATAATCAAAATGAGTATTCAATGTCTTGTTCAACAAGGTTGTGAGATAGTAAGCTTAATTTAGTTCTCAAAAACAGAGAACTAATAAGAGAACCCACCTGTTAGGCAATGTGGACCAAGAAGAAGCTGGAGCAGCTTCAGAATCCGAAAAGTCCCAAATCTTCAACGAACTCGAATGCTCTGAATCAGTCCCCTCCCACAACTTAGACCCAAAAACCTTATCTGGTTCATTCATCTGCATACACAGATGAAGCGACGAAGGCTTCAACGCCTTCCCAGTCGAAAACGACTTGAAATCCCCAAATTTCTTAGGATTAGCACAAGACCCATTAATCGGAATCGCGTTTTCTTTGTCGCAGAGAACTCCATTTTCATCGCTCTGTTTCTCCTTCGTATTGGGTGTCAAGTTTTCCTTACCTTGCCGGAATCCGCCGTCGCTACAGCTACGGTTGTGCCGGAGGTCAGTAAGGGGATTAACATAGAGAGGATTATAGGAAGTTTGGCGTTGAATGATCGTCTTCTTGTCACCACTCATGCTTTTGTCTGTTGAGACAAGAACAGGGGAAGAGTTAAGAGAATGAGAAAATGGGGGAAGGTATTTTGTGGTCTAGTCTCTATCTCTGGATTCATAACCTGGAATTTATACGCGAGGAAGAAAGAGACCATTAAAAGCATTCAGCTTTGTTTTAGAACATTTAAATTAGAGTGATTAAGAAAAGATTCAAACTTTAAATTTTTTTTATTTTTTTATTTTTTTATTTTTTTTAATTTTTATAAGCTGAAGTGAGCTGTGGGAAGATGACATTGGGAAAGGTCAGAAGCTTTGGGGGAAAAAGGAAATATTTGAATTTGAAATGGGCATTGGAAAAAGTGGAAGCTTTGGATTTTGTTTGGAGGTTTTGTTTTTGCATGAGGAACCAACGGTAACCTTAAAAAAGAAATAAATAAATAAATAAATAAAACAGTGGGATTTGACTGTTTGATGGAGAAGGAGGGAAAGGCGGGAAGTGGGGTTTTTTCAAAATGGGACATTTGAGAATCTGTCTTTGTCTATGTTCTTGTTTGGAAGTGGACCCCACTCTGTTTCATTTGCTTCATTCTTTCAAAAACGAGTTAAATAAATAAATCAAAACTATAGCATTTTAGGGAACATGTTTAAAATTAGTAATGTTAAGGTTTTTTTTTTTTTTTTTTCGTAATATATTTTAAATAAAAATACAAATAGTTTACGTCAAATAGATATATTATTCATTTACTAGAGAAGAATATTCATTTAAATTAGGAATGAGAAAAGAAGTAGAAAGAGATTTATTCTCATTAGTTAACTGAGACTTGAGAAAGGGATTACATTTCTTATCTTTGTCTTTGACTTTACCCCATATATATATATAGGCAAAAGGAAGGAAAATCCATGGACCGACCCCATCATTTCCACCCTATAGGAACTACGATATCACCTCAAGGATGCCTTCAGTATTTAAGGGTCGCGGACCGACCATAGAACCCTGTTCAATAAGTGGAATGCATTGATGTCCGCTATCTGGTTGGGCAGTAAGGGTCGGAGAAGGGTAATCACTCATTCTTAAAACCAACATTCTTAATACCAAAGAGGCGGGCGGAAAAAGGGGGGAAAGCTCTCCGCTCTTGGTTCTCCTGTAGTTGGATTCTCCGGAACCACAAGAATCCTTAGTTAGAATGGGATTCCAACTCAGTACCTTTTATTTTTTTTTTTTTTTTTCGTAATATATTTTAAATAAAAATACAAATAGTTTACGTCAAATAGATATATTATTCATTTACTAGAGAAGAATATTCATTTAAATTAGGAATGAGAAAAGAAGTAGAAAGAGATTTATTCTCATTAGTTAACTGAGACTTGAGAAAGGGATTACATTTCTTATCTTTGTCTTTGACTTTACCCCATATATATATATAGGCAAAAGGAAGGAAAATCCATGGACCGACCCCATCATTTCCACCCTATAGGAACTACGATATCACCTCAAGGATGCCTTCAGTATTTAAGGGTCGCGGACCGACCATAGAACCCTGTTCAATAAGTGGAATGCATTGATGTCCGCTATCTGGTTGGGCAGTAAGGGTCGGAGAAGGGTAATCACTCATTCTTAAAACCAACATTCTTAATACCAAAGAGGCGGGCGGAAAAAGGGGGGAAAGCTCTCCGCTCTTGGTTCTCCTGTAGTTGGATTCTCCGGAACCACAAGAATCCTTAGTTAGAATGGGATTCCAACTCAGTACCTTTTTGAGATTTTGAGAAGAGTTGCTCTTTGGAGAGCACCGTACGATGAAAGTTGTAAGTTGTGATCGAGGGGGGAGGGGAGGGGGAGTTATTGTCTATTGTTGGCCTCTATAGTAGAATCAGTTGGGGGGCCTGAGAGGCGATGGAGGCGGTGGTTTACCCTATGGTGGATGCTAGCGGTTCGAGTCTCCTTATCTCCAACTCGTGAACTTAGCCGATACACCGACAATCTAAACTCTGAAGATCAAAATATTGATAACACCTACAACTAAAATGGAAATCGAGCGTTTCGAGGTTTAAAATCATCTATTAAAATTATCTTTAATATTAAAACACAAAAGTAGTTAGTATATATCGAAAAATAGAAATTATCTATTAAAATTATTTTTTAAAATATATATACAAAAAATGAGAAATTTTTTTTAGAAAGAATTCCAGTTCGGTCTAATTAAACTAGGTTTAAATTGTGTATAAAGTTGGAGGTTGAGTGATAGATTTATGGTTAATTATAAGTTTAATTCCGTGCCTATCAAATTATAATTTTTTGTCAAAACAAATTGTCACATCATTATTTAAATTAATTATTAAAATATATACAGAAAAAATTTGAACTACTTACAAAAAAATTTACAGGTGTTCACAAATTAAATTATATTAATGTATCATGCAACTTAAGATACCCCAATAACATTGGGTCGTATGGTTGTTGGACCAAAAACTAATTTAGCCCAAAATCCTACAAGGCTCGTCAAAAAATCCATAGCTAGAGAATGCAGAACATTATGTGACACCTGCTAGAATACATGAACAAAGATCGCAGCCTTATATTTGAATATTTGATAAAATTTCTAATTTATATATATATATATTTATTTATTTATTGATACACAAACTAAGCTAAGCTAATTAGAGTTAGAATAACCATAAACTAAAAAAAATAAAAATAAGATATCCATAATTTTTTTTCAACGTATTTAAATGTTCCTGATTGATTTATCAAAGAATCATATAAATATATAAATAATGGATTCTCATGTGATACACTTTTGATAAGGAACTCGGCAAAATAGCCTCGTAACTTCGGGAGAAGGGGTGCCTCCTAAAAATTGTATACCCCGGGAACAGTAGTTAACAAAGGTCGTGTAAATAATAAATAAATGAAATGAGTTTAAAAGTCATAATCACCGTCTACCTAAAATTTACTATGAATTATCAATTACCCAACAATTATGCTACTATGAGTACACAGAGCTATTCATGAGTCAAACAAACAGATTTCAGGCATCTTAGGCACCAGTGAATTGTTCAAATAAAGCATTAAATTCGTTTCTGCAGGGTAACACAGTTGATTTTCATGCACCCAAGACCACATACATTACTAATCAGCAAACACAAAATGACTGGTTAATGCATTCTTTGTGTTAAGAAATTCATTTCTCAGATATTAACGTATACAGAGTTCACTTGCATTTTACTACACAACTTTGTATGGCAAACTGACTAACTTGAACTCATTTTCTTTCTTCTTTTTTTTTTTTTCTTTTTAAATCTTCAACCCAAATTGTTCGGAATTACAAACAAAATGCACAAATTGCAGAGCACTAACCCGAGTATTAAAGAATTTTCAGTTTCCCTTTAGCCATGGAAGTCTTTGCAAGCTCCAGTTGACACTGAGCCTTTTGCGCCCCAGTCAGTCCAGAGCAAGAGGAAGAGCCTAAGGTGACAGCAAAGTAAAGGTAAATCGTGCAAAGAAAAGTCAAGAGGACAAGTGCTGTGAGGAGGAAGCGATGTCGCTGAACGAGAGTCGACCAACTACCCAACTCATTTGGAGGAAAGGCCTTTCGGAATGATGGGGACCTCCTGTGAGGAGAAGACAGGACACTGTCAAGAACCATGTTGCATGATCCAACCTCCTCAGTCAGCCTGAAATGTAAAGCACGGATTAGATAATTTACTACATGATTTTTTAACTTTTTTCACAGCAAGATTGAAGTTCATTTAGCATGCTAGCAGAACATTTCGAGGAAGGGTAATTGATCTCAGTTTCTAATGTTGTTGATGATGACTTCACCAAGAACAAGACATTCCAAACATCATATATAAGTAAGAAATCCAAACAGTGGCACTTTTTTTCTTTCTAAAAAATGGAACTCATACGAGCACAATTCTTTATCTCTTGGCTCTTGTACTGATGCAAGACAAATGCAACCAAGTAGTAACCATTCAGCACTGTTCTCCAGTTCTTCCATTACCAACAGATGTAAGAATGAGGCAACCAACACTCCCAATGCAAGAAAACGTTGTTTATTTCAACATATGATGCAGAAATAAGCCAAAGAATGCAATTTTCAAACATGGGGTTAGAACCTACGACCCTCAAGGGAAAGAGTTCATGTCAATAACCGTTGAGCTAAGCTCAGTTTGATATAAATTTGATATATTCTAATCGAAAGAAAAGTAGCTCATCAAGCAATTACTTTCAATGTAATGTAAAGAAAGACAACATATCCTGTCACATAAACACCAATATCATAATGGAAATCTAAAAAACCATATTCTGATTAGTCCACCGAGAAGCAGGCAAGCAAGTTCAAAAGGTGCCTCAAAATTTATCCAAATAGATAACCCACAAGCACATGTCTGAAGGTCGCTAGAACATGAAATTAACACAACTCACTCATATAACTCTTCATGTTGTGACTTGATAACTTCAGAAATTTCAAGCATTAAGATAGATAGACAGACCGAGTTCTTGAAATACAACTTGAAAAATGGATATATCCAAATTGCAGTCCATTGGCTAAAGTCGATGATGCAAATTTAATTACTTGTTAATTATCAAAGATGAAAACGACCAGAAAGAATCCCAAAAATTCAGATGCAACTGTAAGCCGGTAAAATTTAATGTGAACAAGAACCCCAAAATTCGAACATTTTAAACAGCAGAAAGTTACAGAGGTTCAAAAATGAAACTCTTCCTCCGTGTTCCTAAATTAATCCCAAACCCTATCATTTCGAAACCTCTACTACGCTAAAATTACTCCCACCGAAAAGAACGTAAAGAACCAAACAAATAAACAACCACAACTAAATCACAAAACAAAACTCACGAGATGGCAAGGTTTCAGAAGATCGAATTCTCAAAATTTACACTAAAATCAGATCGAGGCACATTGTTAAACCTACAACAACAATCACTCAATCCCTTCAACAGAAGGCTGTATGAACACAGCTCCGATCTAAACCCATCCAAATCCCCCAACGAATTCAATCAAAACAACCAACACTTCAACCAAAATCCAACAAAAATAAACAACCATACCGAGCAAATTTCAAGCGATACACATCAGTTGGAAACAGCAGATCAAAGAGAAATAGAGAGAGAGAGAGAGAGAGAGAGAGAAACTTACAAAATCAAAAGCCGCTAATTCCAAACAGAAGGAGCTGAACAGATATTTTTGTGGTGCTTATCTGTTTCAACACGCCTCCGCTGCTGGAGAAAGATGCCCGAAAGGCCGTCCACGCGGTGTCCACAGTTGGAAAACTTTGCAGAGGGAAAAAGAAAGCGTGGGAATAATATATATATATAGAGAGAGAGAGACATATCTGAATTCAATGACGGCTCTTCGATGTGGTCTAGGGCCACCATAAAAACCGACCCAAATACGGTTTATTTTCGTTCTGTGTTTTTTAATTGAAATTAAATTAAATATTTTACAGCTAGGAGAGAGAAACCAATTTACAACTTTCTCTTACTATTTATTTATTTATTTTTATTTTTTGAAAAAAATATTCATAATAAAAGTTTGATATAATTATACGTCAGATCAGAGATAACTTTTGTATAACTACGAAGGAATGCTTAATTAATTTTCTACGTCTTCCATCAATGTCAACACACACGTGTGTATATATATATATATATAAAAAGGTAATTTGTAACATTCCCATAATTATTCATTATCCAAAAGTCATGCACATAATTAATTATGAACTAAATAGCTTATATCTATTCATACATATCCTTATACGTGTATCTATCAGTGACCCTTTAACACATGTATCTATTCATACCCTTCCACAAGAATATACCTATAAATTGGTATCGAGTCGAGTACAGATACCTCTTAGCTCTCGAACAAGATCTTGTTCAGAGTGTGAATTCAACTTGTTATATTTGAATTCGAGCTCAAAATTTAATATCAAAATCAGTTGATTGATGTTCTTGTCTCGAAGACATTAGTTAGTTTTATAGATGCGAAATCATATGTTTAGTGGTTAAACCTCATCAAATCATTAGTTTAGTCATTAATGTTCCACGTTAATACCTTAATCTAGCTCATCTAGATCAGTATGAACTCATTTTATAAATATAGTGCTCGGCCATACACACAAGGATAACTAAATTAGCTAGATTTTAGATAGAGGTGTAGTACAAGCTAAGGGTTCGGTAAGCATATTCTTCTTCCTTGTGTACACGAGTTAAAGTTCCTAGGTGTTTTTTTTTAACGATTAGTACGAGCTAGCTTGACTTTCCCTAGGCATCGGGTTCCATGCAGATGCTTCACCTTTGTCTGATTTATGTAAGATAAGTTCCAATATCTTTCTAGTTGATCTCTCGATAATTATTTGTTTTTAGGTTTAATGTTTAAAATTTGGAGTTTAAAAAAATAATTAACAGAGATTTCAATTTTTTTTTTAATTTCAAATATTTACTTTTTATGTGTTCTTTAGAATTCAAAAGTTTTTTTNATATTTGTTTTTAGAAAATGTTTATAAATTACTTTTACTTCTATTTATCTGTATATATAAACCGGATTTGGTTTCGAATCTTGATCTCTCATACGATTGTTCGGGTGGGTTGCTTGGTGATCATAAGAATTTTCTCCTCCTTATCTCTTCCGAGGTAATTCTGCGATTAGTTTCCTTATATCTGTTCTTCCGTGATTGCTTATTTCAGCAACGAAAACCCCTCTATGTTCTAATGTCACTGCAAAATTGAATAAGATGTTGTTGATTTTGGTTTACTGATAACGTTGGTCAGAGGATTTATTGGATTGCTCTGTTTTCTGTATTCTTGATTTAATATGATTAGGTTTATCGTTTTCTGGAGCTTAATGTTGTTCGGTTATGGAGAATCGGGCTTATTTGAATGCTGAGAGTTATTACGATTTCATTTTCCAATGACTTCGGTCTGGCTCCTTGGCATTGGCAGATAAGCTTGTAATCTGGTGGCTGCGTAAGGAAAGAAGATGTGGGCGGCTTCTTGCCTCGCGTCGTGCTGTGCGGCTTGCGCTTGCGATGCCTGCCGCACGGTTGTTTCCAGTATTAGCCGAAGGTCTGCAAGGATTGCATACTGTGCCCTCTTTGCACTCTCTCTGATTGTTTCTTGGATTCTTAGAGAAGTTGCTGCTCCTCTTATGGAGAAGATCCCTTGTGAGTCATGACTTTTCCCTTTCTTAAATGTCTACGGATTTGTAGTTGTAGTAGTACAAGCCATTGCAGATGATTGCGTTATGTATTTCGCTCTTGCTCGTAGCGCCATCATATCTCGTGCTCGCTTTGATGAATCTATATGGAATTCTTGAAAATTTTCCTTAGAATAAGACAATATCTTATAACTCCTCAGAAGGAATGTGTGTCACAGCGAGGGTGTGTGTTACAATACGAGTGTTTTGGGTGTCTTCCTTTTAAATGAGTTTTTCAATGAATTATTAGACAGTAGAGGTGTGCCGGTATTACGCCCCAACCCATGTGTTAGAGGTTAGATTATGCACTTGCTATCTAGAGCAGGCTCGATGTCCGATGAGAAACTAGATGGATGGATATTCGGGATGTCCCGATGAGATGATTGACACATGGGCTCGTTCCCAACAGATGTGTCCGAGCACGATGCATGAGTCGTGTTGTTGGGAATCGAGATGACAATGAGATGCGACATTGCTTACAAGAGACCTTGGCCTGGAGTAGAGGAAAGGTCGAGCTAGATGACTTGACCTAATGTAGAGGTAAGTCGACTAGAATTGTAGACAATTGAACATGCACACACGAGCGGCATGTGTGACCAAACAAGCTTGGATTCCACACAAATTGTGTTTGGTTGGCGAAGGAAAATCTCGCACACATGGGCCCGTTCCCAACAGATGTGTCCAAGCACGATGCATGGCTCATTAGGAAATTGGCTCTGTGATTGGTTGTAATCATCCTTCCCTATTTAGCACTTTTTCTGTTACTTCTTCTAATCCTCAAACTTGCTGTTTGTTCTTTAACTGCTCTAAGGGGTACTTACTACTCAGAATCATTATCAGATGATAATGAAATATTGTCAACTTTAAAAGCTGTCTCCAAAGCAACCACATTGCTGATTTGACTGATACTTTCAAGTATTATGACAGATTTTTATTGTATGTCTTTTTTCAGGGATCAACACTTTCCATGAGACACCTAGCAGGGATTGGTTTCAAACTGATGCAGTCCTGCGGGTTAGCTTGGGAAATTTTCTCTTCTTCACCATTCTATCTGTGATGATGATTGGTGTAAAAAGTCAAAGGGATCTCCGTGATAATATTCACCATGGTGGATGGATGGTGAAAGTCATTTGTTGGTTCCTTCTGGTGGTACTAATGTTTTTCATTCCCAATGAAATTATTACCTTTTACGGTAAGAAGACTTCCAGTTTGTGATGGTTTAATTTGAGATCCTTTCCCTTATTTCTTTCTTTAAAATGGCATTACTATATTCTGCATTTGCAGAGTCTATGTCAAAATTTGGTTCAGGATTGTTTCTTCTCGTTCAAGTTGTTCTTTTGCTGGATTTTGTTCATAGATGGAATGAAACCTGGGTCGGATATGATGAGCAGTTTTGGTTCGTAGAATTATAGTTTCTTCTTGTGTCTTTTTATTGTAATAGCCCAAGCCCACCGCTAGCAGATATTGTCCTCTTTGGATTTTCTCTTTCAGGCTTCCTCTTAAGGGTTTTAAAACGCATTTGCTAGGGAGAGGTTTCCACACCCTTATAAAGAATGTTTCGTTCTCCTCTCCAACTGATGTGAGGTATCACAATTCACCCCCTTTGGGGCCAGCGTCCTCGCTGGTACTCATTTCTATCTCCAATCGATGTGGGATCTCACAATTCACCCTCATTCGAGGTCTAGCATCCTCGTTGACACACCGCATGGTATCCACCCCCTTCAAGGCCCAGCATCCTCGCTGGCACACCATCTGGTGTTTGGCTCCTAGCAGACACGTTTTAAAAACTTGAGTGGAAGTTCGAAAGGGAAAACTCAAATAGGACAATATCTGCTTGTGGTAGGTTTGGACTCTTACACTTACTCTCTCTTTTTGGGTTTGTAACTAATGTTCGAGTTTCCCCTCTTCTTATTAGGTACATTGCCTTATTTGTTGTTTCACTTTTCTGTTATGTGGCGACATTTGTCTCGTCTGGGTTCCTCTTCCATTGGTTCACACCATCAGGACATGATTGTGGGCTCAACACCTTCTTTATTGTCACGACCCTAATTTTTGCGTTTGTTTTTACTGTTGTTGCACTACACCCTTCAGTAAGTTTTTCCCTCTTTCTTCTTTCATCAATCAAACTGTATCTTTTAGATGGCAAGTCATGATTGTGCATGTCTATATATATTTCCTGCCTCTCCCTCTCGTCTATCTTTCTGTCCTACAAATTAGAAATAATTTCTTCAAATTTTGCCTCCATTGATAATAGATTTGGCTAATGTCCAAGTTGTTGTACTGGGACGGCTGAGGAGAGGTTTTCACACTCTTATAAAAGATGCTTTGCTCCCCTCTCCAACCAATGTGGGATCTCACAATCCACCCTCCTTCAGGGCCCAACATCCTCGCTGACACTCGTTCCCCTCTCCAATCGATGTGGGATCTCACAATCCACTCCCTTTCGGGGCCCAACATCCTCACTGCCCCACCGCTCGATGTTCACCCCTTTTTAGGGCTCAGCGTCCTCGCTGGCACACCACCCGGTATCTGGCTTTGATACCATTGTAATAGCCCAAACCCACCACTAGCAGATATTGTTCTCTTTGAGCTTCCCCCCAAGGTTTTTAAAACGCGCCTACTAGAGAGAGGTCTCCACACATTTATAAAAAATGCTCCATTCCACTCTCCAACTGATGTAGGATCTCAAAATCCACACCTTTCGAGACCCAACGTCTTTGCTGGCACTCATTCCCCTTACCAATCGATGCAGGATCTCACACTTAATTTAGAAATTTACGCCTCTGGTGGTGTCTTTTTACTGTTATGGTATTATCTTGAATTATGACTTTCCCGTGGATATCTTTTCAAATACAGAGTGCCTACATTTTCCTCTTGTCTCTTATGACTTCCAACATGATGAAAAAACAGGTCAGTGGCAGTGTTTTACCTGCATCGGTCATCTCGCTATACTGCATGTATCTCTGTTACAGTGGACTTGCTAGTGAACCAAGAGACTATGAATGTAATGGTCTCTACAAGCATTCCAAGGCTGTTTCTACTGCCACTCTTGCCTTAGGTCTTCTCACAACTGTTCTATCGGTTGTCTATTCTGCTGTTCGTGCTGGTTCTTCTACAACCTTGCTTTCCCCTCCAAGTTCACCTCGTGCAGGTAAGAGTCAGCTATTTTATTTTATTTGATTTTTTATTATTTGGATTTTTACAGTTCTTCTGAAACTCACAAGGTTATGCAAATGGTTAATGTTGCACATGTTGATTTTAATTGCCTGTCGAGGTAAGAGTTTCAAATCTCTGCCTTGCCTCCTGGTCAAGAATATAATTTCTTAATTAGTTGAGCTAAGCTCAAATAGCCCGTTTTTGTATCCGTCAAGCCCACCACAAGCAGATATTGTCCTCTTTGGGCTTTCCCTTTCGGGCTTCCTCCCAAGGTTTTTAAACACGTCTTGGTAGGGAGAGGTTTTCACACTTTTATAAAGAATGTTTCGGGGTCCAGCATCCTCGCCGGCACACCTCTCAGTTTTAAAAACCTTGAGAGAAAGCCCGAAAGGGAAAGTTCAAAGAGGACCGGTTACACGTTTCCTTCAATCTTTATGACGTTTGTAACCCTTCTGAAATATCCTCTCATGTATGATAAGGTTATTGGGTATGACATTCTTGTTTCTGTATCGAATGGCAGAAGAGCCATTGCTTCCTCTGGAGAATTCGGCTGAGCATGAGGAAAAAGAGAAGGCAAAGCCAGTTTCATATTCATATTCATTTTTCCACATCATCTTCTGTCTTGCTAGTATGTACTCAGCAATGCTCCTGACTGGATGGACCTCCTCCGTTGGCGAAGGCGAAAGGTTGGTCGGCGTCGGGTGGGCATCGGTGTGGGTTCGTGTTGTGACCGGCTGGGCTACTGCAGCATTATTCATCTGGTCTTTGATTGCTCCTCTTCTGTTCCCAGACTGGGAATTTTGAGCACAATATTTGATGATGTTAATGGTGTCTAAACTCTAAGTAAGTCTTACTGCATGCACGTAGGCCGTGAACGAAAATGTCTAGTGTATATGGGGATCACTGTGTTCACTTGCATATGAGCTTATAACAAAGTTGTAATAATATAAACTAAAGTCATAAACTCAGTCCAAACAGTTGCTGTTTGGATGCAATAAAACAGTTTCTGTTTGGATGAAACTATTGCTCTAATTCGCTTGCTTCTACTTCTTTTATGGATTACGCAGCAGGTGAAATCATATATCTACGTAAATCATAAATCATCATTTAAGCCCGAAGGAAGGTCAGTGAATAGAGTCAACGGTTACATAGTTATACTAGTTTTTGTTTTCATTTTCTCTCCTGTAAACGAACATCTGATTTTGATTCTTTCATTAGGTAAAGATTTAGATTCAGGAGAAGAGGATGTTGTTGATCACTCAAGTAAGGTTACGTTTGGATTAAGTTTGAAAAGGATAAGTTTGGGTTAATAATTAATAATCAAAATAATTTGGTTGGGTCAAGTTAGGACATTTTTGAGACTTAACCATATTATTGAAAGATTTTTCTATGGAACAATTCTTAATAAATAATAAACCTAACCAAACTATAATGTTTTTGAATTGAATTAGGTTGGTTTTGATGGTTCGGTTATTTATTAAAAAAGTTTGTTCTTTAGAGGTCAACTGAGTTGCTCAAACAATCTCAATCAACCTCTCTCACGGTAGAAGAACTGATAATGACTATTTATACCTCTCACGGTAGAAGTAAGAAAACTTCTCGTTGAGTTACGTACTTAAGTAAAAACGAAAGAAATAATATTTTCCACCAAGACATTCACCCCTATACGAGGTTGAGTTTTTTGAACACGAGTACTAAAATGACGTGCTACTTAATTCTACCTTTATCCAAAATTATAAGACTTGTAATTTAACAAAATAATAAAATAAATAAAGGTGGCGTTCAATTGGGTCGGCCCAATCTGGAAACCCAATGAGCGGCCCATCTATTTCATATAAAATGTTCCTTTAGAAGCATCATGGCTCATTTCTAGCTTCCTTCTTCATCAGTTGTCTTTGTCCGCAAGAAAATCACAACAGAGTTGCAGAATCCTACTCCGGAGTCCGAAGTCTAACCTTGCAATCTGATGGCGCCAGACCCTGAGGATGAGATCAAGGACGAGAAGAATCCTCGCCCTCTCGATGAGGACGATATAGCTCTTCTCAAGACCTATGTATGTTCATTTATCAAAGCTTCTTTGTTTTCTACTTTATAAACCCTAAATTGGTGCACTATTTTGCTATCCGTTTCCTGTTTTCTACCCCATTTATACGTTCGCATCTCATTGTCGGATTAGATCCGGCGACTTTACTAGAATCGCGTTGCTTATGATGTGCGCTCCTAGTTCTGATAATTTGTCAGTTTTAGTGTCTGTATTCCTTCACCTGGAAGAATTTTAAATGTGAAGTAAGTTCACATTTGGTCCCCGAGTTGAAATGTCTGGATAATCTGTGAATCAGAGGGCTGCCATCTGTAGGCAGTACGATAATTTATGCACTATTGAACATCTCAGCTAATTCTTCAGGGGAGTTTTTTCATACAATTAGGGTCTCTGAATCTCGATTTTCTTCTTATCCAAGAACCTATGTCCAGTGAGTTTTATGTCAAGGCTCATCTTTTAGACAGTGGAATGGCATATTCTTATTTCTCAGTTTTTCGTCTATCGAAATGAGTAGTTTTGGTGTATCCTCAGTTTTGCTCTTGTAACACCACCATCCTCTTTTGCAGGGTTTGGGACCTTATTCAACCTATATCAAGAAGGTAGAGAAAGAAATCAAGGATATGGCAAAGAAGGTCAATGATTTATGTGGTATGTATGCTTCCCGTTCTGTATTAGAAACCAGCCCATATATTTTGCTATGTGAATAATCAGTTTATCCCTGAAATTAAATATCTGGATGGATTGCATCACAGGCATTAAGGAGTCCGACACCGGTTTAGCAGCTCCCAGCCAGTGGGATCTTGTATCCGATAAGCAAATGATGCAGGAAGAGCAGCCTCTTCAGGTGTGATTTCAATGACGTTTGGATACACTTCTTTGTGGTTTTTAGTTTCTGATGCAGCAATATGTTGTCAATCAGGTGGCAAGATGCACAAAGATCATCAATCCAAATTCTGAAGATGCCAAATATGTTATTAATGTGAAGCAAATTGCCAAGGTTAGTTATTAGTTTCGTGTCGTATAATGCATGCACTCAAAGTCAGTCAAGGCATTCGTTTTAAGTGTGGTTGTGGAGGAAAGGGAAAAGGAGGGACTTATTTACAGTCTTACTTTATGTTTATGTCATTATTTCGTTGATAGTTTAGACTTTAAGAGTTTATTATCCACATTTTTTCCATCAAACCTGCAGTGGTTCTCTAACTTCTTTTACTTTTGTTATGTAGTTTGTAGTTGGACTTGGTGACAAAGTTTCTCCAACAGACATAGAAGAAGGCATGCGTGTTGGGTAGGTTTTGGATGTTCTACAAGTTGTTCTCAGCATCTTGTATTGGTATAATCTGACAGTGTTCAATTCTTTACCATGCTGTCTGTCTTGTACTTAAATTTCAACTATATGATAATAAGCTCAGAATGCTATTTACCTCAAGACAGTAGTTTATTTCATATGTGCATGGTTATGATGTATCATGTTTATGTTGCTTGATTTAGGAATAAACACCATCATTCTTCACTTTTGTATGTTACACAATGCTCTTTGGGAATGATAGAATAAGTGATGCATCTGCCTTAAAAAAAATCTCTTGCTTTTGGTGGCATTTTCTTGTTTTTGTACATGCAAGTATGGCATTGGTCCTAAAACGCTGACATTTTTTCTATTCTTACAGTGTTGATAGAAATAAATATCAGATTCAAATTCCTTTGCCTCCCAAGATTGATCCAAGTGTGACCATGATGACGGTAGAAGAAAAACCTGATGTGACCTACAACGATGTTGGTGGATGTAAGGAGCAGATAGAAAAGATGCGAGAGGTGTGTAGAAATTTTTTATTTGCATTTGCCTTTGAGTAGTTACAGATTTGCCCGATTATTTCCATTTTTATAACTCTTAGAAACTCAAGTTTTTGTGTTATTTTTTTAAAAAATAAATCTGTTACCTGTAGGTTGTTGAGTTACCTATGCTTCATCCTGAGAAATTTGTAAAGCTTGGAATCGATCCTCCAAAAGGAGTTCTTTGCTATGGTCCCCCTGGAACAGGCAAAACACTTCTAGCACGAGCTGTAGCTAACAGAACAGATGCCTGCTTTATTCGTGTTATTGGAAGTGAACTTGTTCAAAAATACGTTGGTGAGGGAGCTCGGATGGTCAGAGAACTATTCCAGGTTGGCTTTTACTTCATACTTCGTAGTTTTTCTTAGTTCATTTAATAAATCAACGGTGTTCATACTTCTGCATTATTACTTATATGTTGTTCTGTACCCTAGATGGCACGTTCCAAAAAGGCTTGCATAGTGTTTTTTGATGAAGTTGATGCCATCGGAGGTGCTCGTTTCGATGATGGTGTCGGTGGTGACAATGAGGTTCAGCGCACAATGCTTGAAATTGTGAATCAACTTGATGGCTTTGATGCACGTGGAAACATCAAAGTTCTGATGGCAACAAATAGGTAACTCATTTTACTAGTGGCCGATCGTGGACAGCAAAACTCTTTCATATTTCTTAGACACACTACTTGGGTTGTATCTGGATGTATCATCTGCTAGTCATTTTGGTTCTTCATTGCAAAACAAATGTGCAACATCATGATCCTAGTTTCGGAATTAGTGATATGAAAATGACATAAACTAATTTCCATCTCTCTTTCAGGCCTGATACACTTGATCCAGCTCTGTTACGACCTGGAAGGCTGGATCGGAAGGTCGAGTTTGGGCTTCCTGACTTGGAAAGTAGGACACAAATCTTTAAAATCCATACAAGAACCATGAATTGTGAGAGGGACATCCGGTTCGAACTCTTGGCTAGGCTTTGCCCGAATTCTACAGGTAAAGACTTGCAGCATTACCTTTTCTGTATAATGTTTCTTTACGGAGTCTTAAGGACCATGTTCGGATAAAAGATGGTATCTGAAGTACTAGAAATCACATGTCAATGTCCAATTATCCTAATTTCATAATAGGGCGGGGTCGAAATCTTAAGGGCAAATCTTAATCCTACCCTCCTCACTTCTCGGCTTCGCCAATTTTTGTTTCTCGTTCCGACATAAGGTGTCTCTATTTTGATCTTAGGTGTACATATTCTTCCCTCTAAGACATTTTTACACGTTTCCAGCACTACTCACGTAGGCTCCTGCCATTCAACCAGTTAATAAACCAAGAGGCCTTGCCTGTTGTACTGAAACAATTTATTTTTCTAAACACGGTATGTCTTCTCTCCTACAGGGGCGGATATCAGGAGTGTCTGCACAGAAGCTGGAATGTATGCGATTCGCGCTCGAAGGAAGACGGTGACAGAGAAGGACTTCCTTGATGCGGTGAACAAGGTGATCAAGGGATATCAAAAGTTCAGTGCAACTCCCAAGTATATGGTCTACAATTGAGGCTCTGAAGCTCCCCTTCATTCTTTCAGAGAAGAAAAGCATGGGGAGGTGTACCAAGTAATCAATCATCATTCATTTATCTTCTGTACAACTCTTATTGAACTGCATCGCCTTTTTTCTTCCCCATCCCATCATGTTTTGCAACAGAACCCATTCTCCCTTTGTTTGCATCATTGTGATTTTGGTATAACCTTTTATCTTTATCTTGCTTGATACATCATCCATCCTTCTTTGGGCTAAACCAAATATGAAGCTTTTGATTAGCACGCTACATTAGTTCATAAAGCATTCCAAGTTATTTAGTTGAGGATTGCTTTTGTCGTACGTTTCTTCTGGGCTGGAGCTGTTCAATTACAAATTGAGTCTTCAAATTTTTAAGTTCAGAATTTATTTATTTATTTTTGGGACAAAAATTAGTTTATTCCCTCTAACTTTTGTAAGTGCAAATATATAACTAAATTGAGTTGAGAGCTTAAATTGGTACAATTATTAGTTTAAGGTTTTTTTTTTTTTAAATTGATATAGCTCCCAAAGGTTAGACTATAAATTAATTTTCACTTAATTTTTGTACATCTAAAGGATTGTGTCTAATTGACCATTAAATGTTCGATTTTAATACCACATCTTTGAAAATTCAATGACCAATAAATTCCTATATGAAAATTAAATTAGGTGCCTAATAGTAATGTCATTTACTTTGACCTATTTAACACAGGTTTGAGTCTAAGAAATAAGTAAATTTCAAAAAAAAAATGATTTGATTCTTTGGCCCATTTGATAAAAAAAATAGAAAGTTTATAATTACTTATTAGAATAAAATTTAATTGAACCATTCATAAAATCCTACAAAATGTTGAAGCAAATAGGCTTATGATCCCATCCAACGTAAAAAAAAAAAAAAAAAATAGTATGAGAGATCGGGTGAAGGTTCTCTAGTGATTGGAACCATCTTCTTCTCTGTATCATCAGTAAAATATTTGTGTAAACTGTCCATTGAACTTGCAAATTAAATTTAAAAAGTTCCCCCCGTAATATACAACCTGATATGGTTCCTATGATCTCACTAGATGTTCATCAAGCTTTAAGTAAAAGGATGCAAGATCAAACCCAATCCTATCCTGATAGAATACCCCAGTGGAGCTTGGATTGGGGCAAGAGAGAAAGCTCTGCTTGAAAAAAGTTCCTAAACTTGAAGAAACAGAATGGAATTACAAAGAACCTTATCCAATAATGAGCATTCTCTGAGTACATGGATTTGGAAAATTCTAGCAACCTAATATCAAAGGTTTTTCATCACACATCGACATCGATTGCACTATTCAGAAATGTTCACAGCAAAAGCAAACAACAAACAAACATTATAACAGTAATTCATCATATACCTCGATCTTTGTTGTTGCTCTGGTTGGATACAATATATGATTTGTCAGTCTGACCACATAAGCAAGAAATCAGTTGCATAAATCAAATTCATTTTCAGTGATGCATTGCATGGGCATAGAAAATTCAAGTATGAAAAACAATAACCAAATCTACCACAATTTTAAGCACTAACTACAAACGTACTGTTGTTTAGTCTACCGCTGTATATTGAGCATGGTCTTGGCTTCACTCTGTTCCTCCAACAGCATGTCACTAGCGTACTTACTCAACAGTTCCATCTTCTTCTTCTCCAAAACCATCTTTTCAATCTCCTTTTCATCAGGTAATGGCACATGCACCACAAACTCCCTCTCCTTGTCCAAATTCTCCTTCATTTCTCTCTCTCTCCTCCTCTCTTCTTCCACAACTTCCTCCTCCTCTTCAAACAGCACCTCCTTCGCTGCAACGTTCACCACGCTAGCTACCTCCCCACTCTTTACTGCCCTCTTCGCTTCTTTCCTTATCTCTTCCATTCTTTGCCACTCTTCAACTGCCTCGGCTCTAATGCGCTCCTCACTTGGACCTTCCACTCTTTCCAAAACCCCATCCTCATCGTCCCTGTAGCCATAGTAGCTTGCATCAATCCTCTTGTATATATCATAGCGAGTCCTACGCTTTCTCAGCTCAGGAGGCTTCTCAAACAACTCCCTCACACCTGGTAACTTCTTAGCAGCACCAAAATACCGATACCCAGGACCACGACCACTGGGGTTTGGTACATCAACTATATTCCCCTCCAAATCAGTCATTTTGGCCGAGTATTTGGTATAATTAGGGCCACCTAACTCAACTATACGACGTTCCCAATGTGACTTCTCTCTAATAAGCTTGTTAATTTCATCATTGAGATCTCGCAAACGGTGCTCACCAAGGCCTTCATTTTGGATCTCTGCAACCTTACGACCAATTTCACGCATAATTTGTTGACGCCATTTGTCAGCTTCTGCAAGGTCACGACACTCGGAGGCAAGGTAAGGCCGGCGTTCCTTGGGTTTCTTCTTCTCCTCAGCTTTTAAGGCTATGAAACGATTAAGCATCGACTGGGCCTTCTCCTCATTTCGAGCCATCTTATCCTACCCTGAAAATCTGCACCATATATTAGGAGAAATTGAGCTTTGTTTGATAAAAATTGAACTACCTTTTGTAAATTCGACTAGGGAACCAAGTTCCAGTGCACCCTCATTTATCCCAATTTAAAGAAAGTACCAAAGTTCACAAGCTTTGGCTTCGCTCTAATGAAAAACAGTGAATATATCAATCCATCCAAGACCTAGATAAGGATACGAACGAAGGAAAAAATACCCACACTTCAACAATAACTAGAAACTGGATAATAAAGGGGAATCCAACCAATCTATAATTCTTTATAAGTACGAAAACATAGATACAAGACGGAATTCTTATATAATTGTATAAAAACAGAAGCAATCATCTGTAGCAAGAAGAACCAGTGTGCCTAAGTCAGTTTTTGAAGGAAAAGAGCAATTTAGAATTTCACCAAAAAACATAAAAACAAACAACTCACCCATTTACTATATGGAAATCAGTTGTTAAACCAATCAAAAAAGAGGAGCAAAACATAAAACCAGTCACCATGCACTTGTTTCAGTTCATTCAACCAACATTTGTTCCATTTCCTTGACAACCCCCAAATATATTTGTTATCTATGACCTGATAACAGATCTGTTCATTGCGAGACTAAAACTAGCATACAACTTGGAATTTATCTAAAATTCATAGAGGCTCTTATGGGAAAAACATTTCAAAAGTAATCCATTCAATGATCAATCAATAAATAATGAAAAAGTAAATCCGTATGACTATGTTGGCAAAACAGCCGTATCTGAATCATCACAACCAGTTTGCTCACTTACAGCTTCATGTCAACTACACGCATCCTCTAAGTTCTAGGGCAACTGAATCGACGACCAAATGACAAACTACAAATAGTCTACAAGTGAATCGCCGCAGTTCTCAACTGAGAAATATTCGACAGACGAAAAACTATAAATCACAAAAAATTTATACAGCGTCATTTCCAACTGACCATCTAGCTTTCAATGAAACATCTTACCCATATGTATGTATGCACACATGAAACCACTGACCAAATGCCATACTATTAATCCAAGTAAATCAATATTTAACGAGTTAATTTGACGATGGAATAACAAACAGACAAGAAATTCGGCCTTAAATCTTCAAAAACAAGAGCATCAAGCAGAAAATAAATACCAAAAATTTTCTATTATCCGAGCATAACAACGTCATAACATCTGCACAACCACAATAACTACATGAAACTATATCTGATACCAAAGCTATAAAGTAGGCACACAACAGATACCGAGAGAAAAAGACAGAAGTAGAATCCTTGCGGAGAGAGGTGAGGGAAAGAGAATGGAGACCAATAGACGAAGAAAGAAGACAGTAACGTTGAAGAAGATGGAGATTGAGACAAAGGATCAAGATATGGCCGCTAGGGTTTAACTACCAGGCATCTATGGTTTTCGATTCGAAATCTGAAGGGAAATTTCAATGAAGAGGAATAACAAAAATCAGATAAAGCTCAGGAAAACCTACCTGATCCTGAAGAATTCGGGCGTCAAACAATTTTCCGATCAAAATTTCGCCGCCAAGTAGCACCTGAAGAAACACTGATTCCGTCTGTGAAAGATATTTTCTATTGCATCAAATAATGGAGCGCAAAAGCCCTCCCTCTCGATCGCGAAAAGTTTAACAAATTATGTATTAATTTTCTTCCAAAAACTTTCAATTTTAATTCTAAGATTAATTAAATATTTCAATTTTTACTTTTCTTTTTTATTTCTTCAAGAAAAAAAAAATAGTTTATTAATGGATTCGCCTAAAATTAGATTAGGTTAAGTTAAAGTAACACGGATTCTTTGTTATTTTTTAAATGCATTTCAACTTATAATATAATTGTCAAATATTTATTTAATTTTATAATTATTTATTCTAAATAATTTTTAAATATTTGAAGAGTAACCTTTCAAAATATATATTAAAATTTAATTACAAGTCTAAATTAAATATTCAAAATTAAATAAATAAATATTTTATCAACTAACATCCTATTACCATTCAAAACAAAAAAAAAAGTACTCATCCAATCAGATTTAAAAATATATTTCAACCTTAATTTTTATCAATTTATTTACTAATCTTAACAACGAGGGTAAATAAATAAATTGAGCTTATTAATTTCAATAATATTTAATTATGCCTAAATTATAAATGTCATTAAATTTATTTTTCTAAAATAAGTTAACTTTCGAAACAATCAGGTGAGTCTATTAATACAATTGCCTCGAATATAATAAAAAAAATATTATATTTAAAATAAATTCAACCATGTTTTCACTAATACACAAGTTATTATATAATAAAGTTTTGAACATTTTAGATACGAAATTAGATAGTTATTTTTATGGTACAATTTGACTGGGATATGTGTTGGGTTTTATGTCCTAAAACTCATAGTTTGTAAACAAAAACATATTCTATTTTCAATAAAGTTATTATTGTTATTTATTCAGTAAAGATTGTTATTGAATAAAGTGAACTTTACTGATCATTAATCTAAATCCAATAAACTAATAACACTTTGGCTATAGTATGATTACTTGAACTATATGTAGAGACATAAGAGTGGATCAAGTAAGGATAAGGCTGAGTACCCTATTCTGAGGACACTATGGATGCGGCCCACTTTTGTATATGATATAAACAATGTGATCACTAAATTGTACATGTGGAGACATGTGAGTGGGGGCGTCCTATGCAATGAGTATTGCATAAGATCGGACCATGAAGAAAACCACTCTCACTTTATAATGTCGTTTACTGTTGAGACTGATTTTCTTTTCATTCGATAACCTAGGTAACTCGGTTTTAATCCTGATCTAACCACGAACTCCTATTTATTCAGAATTATCTTTAGATTTGCATGGGTGAGAGTGACTCTAGTTCGCCGACTCAATAGGCCCCCCATTTCAGGGGTAAGACTAGGTGAATGGCTGAGGACGTGGGGTGCAAGATGGAATTCACTCCTACCCACTTTTAGGGATAGAAGAGAGGTAGTTCCCTTAAGCACTGACTCCAGGTCTTGAACAAGGGGCCCCACCCTCTCATTGGCCTGAGAGGGATTCGGTTTACTGGTTGGACCACAAACCAATTGTTCATTAGAGGATCAGTGAGACATAAGGAACAAGAAGTAACTTTAGGGGTAAAACGGTAAATTGACCCAGCTCTAGTTACGAACAACCTGTGAAGGATCGACTTACTAATCATGGTTATATCAAATGGACAGAAATATATCTATAGTGAGGGGAGTGCAACTACTAGGCTATAGTGGAGTGTCCTAGTAGTTAACGAATGTTGGTTAACAAGGTTAATGAGTTTAACCGGTTAATCTTGGATCGTTGGAGCCCATGATCTATAGGTCCATTAGGTCCCTCTGCTAGCTCATATCGGACTAAACCATAGAACAGTGTGACGAGTGAGTTCGAAGTGTTCGAATTCAAATTAGGGAATATGCGTTACATATATACGATATATTTAACCGCAATTTTATTTTATTTACGAATTAAACGAAAAGAGAGAATCTGAGATATTTAAATAAGATTTAAATATCTTAATCAATTATGTGTCGGAATTGATTGGGATTGGCATTTGAATTAATATTAAATATTAATTAAATAGTTTAATTAATTATTTAATGTTACTTTAATTTGAAATTCATTATTCAAATTAATTGTTGAATTAAAATGAAGAAAGTCAAAATGTTGATTTCATTTAATGGAAAAATACAGGTGAGTGGAATTGTGAGGTGTCAAATTTTGGTTTAACCAAACTTGCCTGCTTGCCAAATAAACTCCACAAGTTTGAGTGGAACTTTAAACCCCAAGTGTAACTTTAACTGTCAAAATTTGGTTAACTCAAACATGCATGCTTGCCACATAATCCCAAACATTTGAGTGGAATTTTAAGTGTCAAAATTTGGTGAACTCAAATTTGCATGAACATGCAAACATGACTCTTTAAATAGAGTGATTATGGTACATGGAAGATATTCTTCTTCTTGGTGAAAAACCTTGAGAAAAAATCTCTCAAAAACACTCTTCATATATACAAAATTCCTCCCAAGTTTAGTCACTCATCGGATTCCACAATCCCGTTCTAAGGTCGGAAGATAGTGGAGAAGACACTAGTGGTGGTTCGAAACCGGTTCGTGAGGAAAAAAGAGTTTGAACTACAAAAGGTTAGTACCTAAACCAATTAAGTTTTAATACTTATGAATATGCTAGTTATTTACTATAATTGATATTCTAAAAGTGTCTTAGATCCAAATTGCTCCCGCATGTGTTATATTAACACCATCAATATGTTATTCGTCGTGATTTCTTAATTTTAACGTACTAATAAGGTAATATTTAAAAGTATAGAGAACACAATTACCTAACTAAAAAAATTATAACTTAAAAAACAAGATTGAAAGTATTATTCACGAGAAAGAATAATAAAATTATTTTAGATTTTGGTAAATAGCTCATTTTCTTGGTAAATAATTGAAGGAGATTAGAATGGTTATAAATAGATAGCTTATCTTTGGAAATTGATCATCATAATTTAAAGTTGAATTTAATGTCGGGATAAAACGTTAAATTTTGGGGTGAATAAGTTAGATATTAGGAGTAAAAGTGTTCGGTGACTTATTATATTTTTTAATTAAAAAACAAATTAAAATTATAGGACATTAAAAAAAAAAAAGCTAACCTTAATTTAGACAAGGATAATGTACATGATTTAAAATTTTAAATATGTGGTAATTTTTCAAAACATTATCCACTACTTTATGTGGCTAGAACCTGTACACATTTTTGTACGTAACAATGGCTGAATAAATCATTTGAAGGTAAGGCATTTAATAGTGGTCCCCTGTGCAGCCACGTATGATTAAAAAATGTGCATCTAAATTCCACATGAGCATTACGGTCCCCGTCCACTATTATTACGCTTGACCGGAAGGTCTCTACAATTAAAAATACTAGACAGCGGAAACGACGCCGTTTAAACTTGCACTGAAAAACACCCAAAATAACAGAGAAAAAGTACCCGAAAAAACCCCGCCTACCATTCTTTCAAACTTCTTCCGCCGTACCGGAAAAATCCACTGCCGTCTGTAACAGTCCTCCGGTTAACCTGCTCAGATATCAAAGAACAGCTTCTCAAACGCCTTCATATGTTGAGTCTGGAGAGAAATGGCCACCGATAAGCTGCCGTCGTCGGAAGCACTCGGGATTACAAACGACAATCCCTCGTACGCAATTCCGCCGGGGCCCATAAAAATCGGCCGGCCCCACCCGAAATCGGCGTCGTGAATCGGAAGCCGAACCCAGCTCGTGATCCCCAAATTCGGATTCCGGAAAGTATGAGCCCCACGAACCAACGCCGATAAGTCCGGCTGAACCTCGAGATAGTCCAAAGCTGATCTCAAATAATCGTTGTCCATCTGAATCAAAGCTTCGTGGATCTTGCCAGCGGCGAACCATGTCGGTTTCGACATCAGTTCCCCTGCGACGGCTACCGGCGTCGCCGTGAAGATGACGTTACCGAAGTAGCCGTTGGGAAGCGGCGGGCGTAACCGGGCACGGCCGTCGGTGGGAATGTAGAGCTTAGTGTCCTGATCTTCCGGCAGGTTACGTGCCTTGCACGTGCACCGCCAGACGTGGGCAGAGAGCATCTCGTAGGAGCTGTAGTTGGTAGTGTTGCCGTTTTCCTTGGATTTGGCTTTGAGTAGATTGAGCTGCTCGCGACTCAATTTGAAGGTGGAGACGGTGGTCCCTTCCGGGTCGGGTTGGACCGGGGTTTTCATGGGCGGAGCCGGTTGGTATTCGACATGTCGAAAAATTGGTTGAGGTGGATCCCGCGCTCGGAGAGGGCTCCGGTCGATGAATGGTGAGAGCTTGAGGTCGAGGCCACGCGACATGTCGGACCAAGTGTTGATGAAGTGGAGACCAGAGAAGCCATCGGCCAGGTGGTGTTGCATCCCGACGCCGAGCGAAACTCCTCCACATTTGAAGCGAGTCACCTGCACACAACGAAATCAATCCAATTGTTCTATAATGAGAATTAAGAGAGCGAGCCTCATATTGGTTAATTCAGAAAATAATCATAAATTTGTGAGTAAATAATATAACATAATAGAATAAAGTATAAAGAGAATACACAACAATAAATGTAAACAATCATTTCCATAATAAAAAGCAGGAAAAATAATGACGCTCAGAAAAGTAAAGCAACGACAAATAGAAACGAGGCACGGAATGTGTGGTACCTGTAACACCAACAACGGATACGATTCGATTCCGCCGGAATAATCGACGGCCGGAATAAGTTGTCGGAGCCGTAACGTCGGCGTGAAATCACCGAAATCATCGATAATCGCCGTCGTCTCAGCCTCGACAAGAAGCACACCTTCAGCGTTACAATCGATCTCGATTCGACCGTCCTCATCGCGCCGTAACCGTGCAGCCATTGGATAGAACGGCACCAGCGCCTTGCTTAGGCCATCCTTGAGAACCTGACTGTCGAAGAAATTGGAAGCACCGGTTGGTCGGTAGAAGTAGACGCTCGGCGTGTGGATACTCGGCACCACCAGATCGACGTTCGAGTTCCAGAGACTCCGGCGCGGTGTCTCCGCCGCTGGTCTCACCATCGTCGAATCCTTCACGGTGATAATCATCTTGATCGTTTTATCAGCTGATCGGCACTGAGAAACTGAAATCAACAACGACGAACGACGCCCTGAGACAGTACCAAAGGGAGTGAGCGTATAAATAAAGGAATCGGAAACCGACACGTGTCCTTTTTACACACAAGCGTTTTTTCCGTGGATAGAATATATAGACGGGAGTTTGGTAGCGACGACAACCTAACAGCACCCAGATTAAACGGTGCGTTTTCGCGTCCTGGCAGAGCCTTATTTTTTAAAATTACATTAATTAGAATATAATAAGTACGAGAGACCTACTATAATATTTCAACACTTTTTTAATTAATAGAAGGCTAGCTCTTTATAATATTTCAACACTTTTTTAATTAATAGAAGGCTAGCTCTTTTCCTTTTGGAGTCTTCAGGGCCTTGATACCATGTGAATTGCTTTAAGCTTCTTAAAAGGTCTCATACCAATGGAGATAATATTCCTCACTTATAAACTCATGATCTTCTACTAAATTAACCAATGTGGGACTCACTCCCAATAATTCTCAACACACTGTTGGATAATGAAAGTCCCACATCGGCTGATTTAGGGAATGATTATAGGTTTATAATAAAAGAATATTATCTCTATTGGTATAAGACGTTTTGGAAAAGTTCAAAGCAAAGTCATGAATTAAAATATCTAAATGTAGTACTCTAATAAATCTTAAATTTTATATATAATTTAAATATTGAAAATTTAATAGACAGGAACGACCAATTCGCAATCGGATGGCAATTGGTTTTACACGTGCCAAGTTGGATCCGTATTTAATAAATTTGGTGGCAATGTATTGCCTGAAAAGGAAATATCATAAAAGAAAAATAAAAACAATAATAATTTAATTGTAGTATTTCCTTTAATTTTAAGGTGAACTATTTATGAGCACCCGCTATATTCCCATAATAATTACGATAAATTTGTTTGAGGGAGAAACGACATAAATGAAATCGTAATCAAATAATATTTTTCTCTTTATGATTTGATTTGTAGTATATTTTATTTTATTCTCAAGATTTAGTTAGTTTATGTTTTTGTTATTTAGAGGTATTCGTTGTGTTTTGTATCTTATTTAAATATGGTGAGTATTGAACCTTCAATCTCAATTCTATTTTTTATTCTTAACTCTGTATTGTTTTTATAATAATATTTTCAAATCTATTCACAAAAGGTATATTTATATAATCTCGAGCCTTTTCTTTTCTTGCTTCCTTTATAAATTGGGTTAAAAATGGTCTGAATCGAATTAAAGACATGCATCATTGAGAGGTTGAGGGGTGAGATTAGGATTCAACCCAATTTCTTCTTATCTTCTCTGTTCCATAGATCAATCATTCCGTTTTTTCTTGTATAAGCTGCAAAATCAATATTATTGAAAAATAAATAAATAAATAACTGTTATTAAGATGTTACATTTATTATTAAATTTACTTTATTTTTAATAAAAAAAGCTTATAAAATATTTTCCCGTTAAAAAAAAAAAAACAACTTATCCATCATATTTATTACCATTATATCTTATCCTATCATATGGTCTATTATTTAATTCAGGATGGGATTCAAGTTTTATTTTTGTTATTTATTTTTGTGAAATATATATATATATATATATATATACACACATATATATATACACATATATATATATATTTATATGTGTATATATGTGTGTATATATATGTATATATATGTATATATATGTGTATATATATGTGTGTATATATATATGTGTGTATATATATATATATTGTGGCTGGAGTTGAGAGGCTTATTTTTTTAAAAGAAGAGATTGGTTGGTACCGACTCATTTATTGGCCATGCAAATTGCATAAAATATCTTACAATTTATTTTTTATTATTTAAATGATGGTGTCTCGGATAATATTTTATTTTATTTGTAAAAAAAAAAAAGTACAATTTTTTCTTTGACAGTTTAGGATAATGTTTCCATTTCCATGGACAATAAAGTTTTTTTTTTATGCTATAGTTTAAATATCTTTAATTGTCATAAAGTAAGAAATTTAGAAGACCATTTGAAATATCATAAATAATTAATTATTATTCAATTTCTTTATATATTAAAGTTCATAGGTTAAAGTGTTATAAAATTTAAGATAAGGACTAAATCATACAAAATTCATGAAATAAATTATTAATATTTGTTAATAAATTAAAAAAAAAAAGCTATTTAAAATAAATGTTTTATATGACAAATTTTGTAATTTCCTTATTACGCTCCAAACCCATTAGAGCCTGTGATCCAAAAAAGCCCACGAGTGAAAGGTGGCCCAATTCTTGATATGTTTGGGCCTTAATGGGCTGCACAGCCCATAATTTGAAACTGAATACATGTGCAGGACACGTGCCGTACCTGCTTCACTTCAGTCGGAAAATATCGTGTATTGAATTGATTTATCTTCATCAATAAATAATTAAAACCCAACCGAAGGGTCTAACATTTTCGAAGGAACAAAAAAAAAAGAAAAAAGAAAAAGAAAAGACAACACTAAAATATAGTTCTCTCTTCTTCCTCTCTCCGCTGAAACTAGTGTTCGAAGCGCTTGGCGGGTGAGGGGTTTCCCTCAATTTTTGTTTGTTTGCTTTCGTTTCTTCTAGTTTGTTTTGTTTACTGAATCTGATTGAATTTGATTGTGGAGGTATTTCTTGATTTGCCGATCTCTGTTTCTTTGGAGTTTCTTTTCGTTCATATGATCTGTTTGTTTGCCAAGAAATTGTGGATGCATCATTCTTCGGACGCTGTTAGTTTTGATTTTGATTCTGACTTGATTTGGAGGGAGTTTCCGAAGTATGTATGGATGTATGTTGTATGTTGTATGTTGTATTTTCTTTTGTTTGAATCTTGTGTCTGCTCTGAAACCTAAACCACAGTTTGGAAGATGGAGGGATGGTGTTGTGAGAAATGAACATTTCGATGTGTTTTAGTTGGAAGTTCGGAACCTATTGGTTTTTGTATTATTTTTCTTGAGAAAATGCATTGGGACGGACGGATACCGTTTTACTCCGATTAGTCTCTGACAATTAGATTGATCCTTTCAGTTATTCCCCTTTCCCCTTGGAAATGATGTGAACTCTGCCTACAAATGATTTTTCTGTGAGGGGGTGACCTTTTGGTGATTCATGGTTTTTCTCTAATTCCAGATTGAAAATGGGGATATATCTGAGCTCCCCCAAAACAGAAAAGGCCTCGGATGATGGTGAGAACGAAAGACTTCGGTACGGCCTTTCCTCTATGCAAGGGTGGCGTGCAACCATGGAAGATGCTGTGAGTTTTCCTTCTACTGTATCCGTTCCCTTCGACGTTGAAGTCTGTGCCATGTTATTGTACTCAGTTGTTCATCATGCACTCTATTGCATACTGCCATCCATTCAAATTAATATATCATAGGATGAACCTGCTTTGGACTATATTATCTGTAGGAAGTTGCAATGTATGCATTTTGAAAACTTCTGAATAGAATATTGCTATTCGCTTTATCTTTTTGTAGTGGTACTGTATGTGCTGTCACCTGTGTTCTTTATAAGCACTCCTCTTGGTGCATTGGAACAGAGAGTTTGCATCATAAGATCTACAATGCCATGAAAATTTGGGAGTTTAGTTTTATGTTTAACAACTCTTGGAATTGGGTGGAGCAAAATGATCATCAGTCTTACACTTTTAATAATTTCCAATCATTTGGGAGGCTTCTGTCTGATGCGTTACTGGACAGTGCCTGCATTTTATTTGGAAATCTACTACCTACTCAAACTCACTGTAGCTTGCTGTGGCCTGTGGAGATGGTTCATCTGAAATTGAGATTGTTGTTAAGTTTGGGAGTGGAACTATCTTTTGAATTCTCCGAAACTGATCTGCATTCTGCACATTTTAAAAGGAGCAATATTTGAGTTCTGTTATGTTGTGTGTTACATATGGATTGTTCCGATCTCACCCTACTTAAGTTTCAGCATGCAGCCTGTCTAGATTTGGACACATCAACATCTTTCTTTGGTGTTTATGATGGCCATGGAGGTTAGCTTCTGTCCTTTGAGCAGCATCTCTCTCTATTTTACCATCAAATATTTGTTGATTGATATGTACTAGCACTTCTGTGATGCCTTTTTTTTTCTCTCCCCCCTACAAATTCTATTAAAATGCAGGTAAAGCAGTTTCTAAGTTCTGTGCCAAGTACCTTCACGGACAGGTGCTCAAGCATGAATCATACATGGCTGGAGATGTGGGAACTTCATTACAGAAGTCCTTTCTCAGGTTATTAGTCCGCTGGCTTTGTTTTAGTCTACCCAGTATTTTAGATGGTTATAGTCATTGTCCTGGATTAAGTAGGGGGAAATCTCTTTATTTTATGGATCACGATGAAATAACTAGTGCATCATGTTTGTTTGGGCTTTCTACTGTCATAGTCGTTGACAGTTTTATAGTTGTGGATTTCATTTGATGCACTACTTATTTGTGACCATTTGGTAACAAAGATTAATTAAATTGAAATAAATAGGGGCACAGTCTCCAAATCCTGATATAATGTGGTTCTTGCTTCCCCTCTTCCACCCTTGTTGGTTGAAAGACCCGATTTTGTAAAAAATGGAAAGCCTGCCTCCTTATTTTGACAATCTTAAATGGTGCAGAATGGATGAGATGATGCTTGGACAGAGGGGATGGAGAGAGTTAGCTGTTTTGGGAGACAAAATGGACAAGATTTCTGGTATGATAGAAGGATTTATATGGTCGCCCAAGAGTAGCGAAGCTAACAACCAAGTGGACAATTGGCCTGCGGAGGAGGTATTTTTATGCACAATTCCCGGTTGCTATGGTGTATTTACTTTCCTTTTCTGTTTTGAGGTGGACATGCGTTTGTAGAAGAGGTAGTCCCCCTCTTTCCTGTGTCCAGTTGGATGCAATTTGCAGTTTACTAACTGTATTTCTTTAGCATTGATTTGTAGTAACTTCAGTTAGTTTTGCGTTAAATTTGCTATGAAACAATTGTACATATATTGTTGGGCATGGATTCAATTAAAGTGAGGAGGTGATATTGCTAACTAGGGACCTCACTCTGACTTTCATGGACCAAATGCTGGAAGCACAGCTTGTGTTGCAATCATTCGAAATAACCAACTTGTGGTAGCAAATGCTGGTGATTCTCGCTGTGTCATTTCCAGAAAGGGCCAGGTATTTCTATCAGAAAGACATCTCTCATTTGATTTACATGTGCTTAACAGTGACATATATCTTCCTGATTAGGAGTGTGAATACAGTAACCAATTGAAGTATTATCATAAAACCGATTAGAGGTTTTGAAAAGTAATGAGAAGTCTGAAGATATAACCAATTGGATGTGTAAATATGTGATCGTTAACATATCCTTATATATTTCAACTATTTTTGTTCTCATTTCCTTTGCCCCAACTTATTTCGTTTTACTTTATCTGAATATTGGTTTTGTTAGATGAATAGCCGGTTAAATTTCTATGTCAGTTTGGTTTAATGTCGTTGAATTCGGAGAGAGGTGAGTTGGGATAGGCAGACTATTGGATATGCTAATTGCAGAGATGATGACTAACTCTCAATTTCTGTTCCACTGCTTCTTAATCAGATTGCTCCGAAATTTCTTGCCGGAAATACAAGTACTTTAACTCTGATTAGTGAATTTGCATAACAGGCTGTGAGTGAAGAATCATTAAATGTATATGAATATAACAATTCTGATAGTATTACCGAAATATGATTCCCTTAATGTCATGAAAAGCACCACAAATTAGGCAGAATAATTTGAATAATCGAGATATTTTCATGGGCGTCTAGTGCTCCACCTAACATCTTCTTCACAGGCATATAATCTATCTAAAGATCACAAGCCTGATCTTGAGGTTGAGAAGGACAGGATTCTGAAAGCTGGTGGTTTCATCCGAGTTGGTCGTGTCAATGGAAGTCTCAACTTGGCACGAGCTATAGGTGCATGCTATCTATGTCTTAGTTCTAAGATTGAAGTATAATTTGGGGAGAGCATGTGCCTAGGCTATGGGGGCATACTTTCACAGTCGTTCTAAATTTGGACTATAAATTGAGAATCTCCTTCCGTGGCTATTATTTATTTGGTACCTTGTTTTTACAGGAGACATGGAATTTAAGCAGAACAAAAGTATGCCTGCAGAAAAGCAGATTGTAACAGCCAACCCAGATGTAACAACTGTATGTGTTTAACGTCTTCAATACTTCCGCTAGGGTGTTAAATATTTATATGGTTCTTTTTAATTATTCTTATGCAGCAATTTTCTTGTTCAAGATGAACTCATCAGATAATTTTTTTCCTTATTCTTATAGTTTAACTGATACCATTTTGGAAGTCAATTATTAAATTTTGGGAATTTACATGATTGACATTAGTATGATTTACTGAAGCCTGAAGCTAATTATTCTTGGAAGGATTTCATTAGTTTCTTTTTAATCCCTTTCATTCCTTTCTCTTGATCTCTCTCTTTGTTTTTTTCTTTTCGTAATTAGGTTGAGCTTTGTGAGGATGACGAGTTTCTTGTAATTGCCTGTGATGGGATCTGGTAAGTTTGAGAATATGTGCTTTTATGGGCTAAATAATCCCTCTAAGTTCGAACCACTTAGCCCTTTGAATTATATCGCACAAGCACGTACCCGATCACTATCCTTCTGTAATGATGTGATGGAGCAATTTAATTGAAAAAGTCTAATTGACTTGAAATAATTTATGCTTGGGATTTTAATAGTCCCACTTCTACTTGTACTAGCAGGAAAATTCAGCATTGTAGTTCTGAGACTTCCTAAACTGATACATTGATGTAGTATAGAAATATTGTTCTTCCTATGGAAGCAACCTATTCAATGAGTATAATGTTATATGTGCATTTATTTGGTTTTATTGACTGTACAAAAATGTAAACCACTGACCATCTCTCTCTGCACAGGGATTGCATGTCTAGCCAACAACTGGTCGACTACATCGGAGATCAACTAAAAACAGTAAGTTCATGTTAAGACTTTTTATTAGTGGTTAAATGATAGGATCATACCGAGATTAATCGAGGTGCACGTAAGCTAGCATAGACTCTATATACTGATTCCAATTTGTCTAAATATGCAGGAAAGCAAACTCTCAGTTATTTGCGAGAGAGTATTTGACAGATGTTTGGCACCTTCAGCTGGTGGTGAAGGATGTGACAACATGACCATGATCTTGGTTCAGTTTAAGAAACCCTTCAACCCAAATGCTGCTTCTGCTGAGGAGCTGCCTTCATCGTCCAATCAACTTAGATCTGATGATCCAAACGAAGGCTCTTCTAAAACCGAATAGACGATACGAATATACAACCAATGACACGGGCTCTCAGACCAGTGAGGAGTGGCCATTGATGCTGTTTTTAGATGAAGCTCACCAATCAGTTCGAGATCTACCAGTGAGTACATTGTTCTCATTAATGCACTTATTTTCCATTAGTTGATTGCTTGTCAAGGAGTGAACTTGTTTTGTAAAGTAAATTTCTCTTTTGTGAATGCCTGACCACTCTCGTTTCTTTACTGCTAACTGTCATCTCGAGGGGATCGTTACCTGTGCTTGCATTTTCACACGACGTTATGACTCATGTATGGAAAGTTGAAAAAATGAAGAACAAAAGGGTATAAATTGTATTTCTTCTTGAAAAGATTGAATGAACTTGATCTCGACCGATCACTTATCCTAAGCTCGATGGGTAAAGAACTCGTATCGTCCTAAATTTTTGGTTGAGTTTGAGCCAATAAACTTTAAATTTTGTGTTGAGTAGATTTTTTAACTTTTGAAAATGTTCCATAGTTGTTCTTTTCAATTTTGTGTTTAATTTTGATAGAGATTTCATATATTTACATTTTAGATCTTTTCATATCATGGTGGTGTGGTTCACATGTTCATCCACCTTTTCTCAATTTTGCTGAAAGTTTAATTTTTTTTTTTTAATGATTATTCAATTAATCTTATTTTTCTTCCCTTTTCAATATTTTTGTTTAATTTAAACTGCAACTTATGATCATACTTAAAAAAAAAGTTTATAGACTCTTCAAAATTTACGTTAGATTAAAAAAATGTCCTAACATGACTTACCCAATCAATGAACACCCTTATATACTAACATGGTTAGATTGCTCGAGGTTGGTCACTCTCCTTTGCAACGATGGATCTTGAAATTTAGAATAAAGTTTAAATATTTCGATGGATCTTGAAATTTAGAATAAAGTTTAAATATTTCAAACAACAGTTGAACTTGTATCTAGTGGTTATTAGGTCAGTTACGTTAGATAATTTTTGGGTCCATAGATGTTGAGATTGGTGTGAGAACTGGAGAAAATGGGATGATTTGAGTGGTGCTAACTTGTTCGAGGACAGGTACTATGGCATGGTCTTGTCAACCAAGCTAGCAGAGCTTGGACATGCAGTGTTTTTGTTTATGACAGCAGCCAGAGACCGGGTGAGCTACGTTTATCTAGACGTGAATGCAGTTGGAGCAGGGCTTTTTCTTGTCTCAAACATTTAAACCAAATGCCTCTAATCTTTGATGCCTTCAAGGCTCATTTTCTTGATTTGGGTACCATGAGGCCCCATCGCAGCCTTCTCAGGTAGCCCATTCCTCAGCTCGACGTTTTGGTCTCGAGAAATTGAAGGAGGTTGTAGAGGAGAAGTATAAGAAAGCGGGTGACTAACTCCTCTGAACATGGTAGAAAATTTATGTTTAAACAGAGAATGAAAAATGAGCGGAGAGAGATTTCTTTCTGCCACCTAAACAGGGATGATGAAGAGTATTATATTCTCCAACTCCGTCCCACCCATTCATTATATTGGATCATTGAGTTTGTTGAACACTCCTATAAGTGTACTCGGCTGGTTTAGAAAAATTATCATTTGAAACATAAACAATTAAATCGTATCACGACCTTTGAGTTGATAATATATATTTTATGTCATGTTAGCTCACGATGCCCAATTCAAATATAGCCGATAGATAACACAGGTCGATCGATTCCGGTTTGATCCTTATCCACGATGGCTAAACTAAAATTAAAGGGCATACTTTAGTAAAATTGGATTGATTTGATTATTAATTTGTTTAATTAGACATAAATAGACAAAATTAGCTTGAAGGTTGATTTGAATATGACAAGTAATCTAATCCACCTTGGTTTAATCAAAATTATGAATAAAGTATAATTGTCATTTTATGAAATTGAAGTGAAGGTGACTATTTTTAATTTATAATAAGATAATAGTATGCTATAAATATATAATTCCCACATTCTTTTTTCTTAATTTATTTTTTTTTAAAAAAAGCATGTCAATTTTTATTTATAAATTATCTCCAACAAAATTATTAGGGGTATACACACACTGGATTGAATTGAGTTTGAAAATTTTTATAGATTTTTGACGTGAGCAACTCAAATAAAGTTCACAATTCAACTCAATCTGGTTAGATTGAGTTGTCGAGTTATTCTTTTAAAATTTTATTTATCCACGACGTTATATTAATAATTAAAAATTAACCTTTAATAATTTTAATATTTAGTAACATTCTAATTACGGCAATCTTCTATGATTTATGTTAATAAAAATAAATAAAGAACATAATGATGGTCATATATTAATAAAATACTGTTATAGGATATAATTACTTATAATTAAGAATGATTTAATAATTAACTCAAAAGAAAAAAAAAAGCAAAGACTGATTTAATAATTCCAAGACACCAATCATACCATTTAATTGCATGTTATATATTCTAAAAAAACAGTATTTTATTTTAACCCATTGGGTAAATATTAATATATTTTTTAAATATATTAAATTACAAATTTAATCATGCATTTTATTTATTAAATATCGATTTAATAGAGTGTTTTTGTTAAAAAATTAATTGATCTATTATATATAAAATTTGATTTATGTCTAATAGAATCCGTAAAAATCATCTATTATATACAAAATTTACTAATCGTAAATTCTTTAAATATAAAAATTAAATCAAATTTAATTTTTTTGAAAAATATTTTTAAAATGAATTATTATTTATTTATGTACCATAAAAAAAAGCATATATACAATATAAATAATACACAAATCAATTATCTGATAAATATTTAGAATTTACAAACTAGCAAACTCTAATTTATAGTGTATTAATAGATAAATTTTTTTTATAATTTTATAATTTTTAAAATTATTATTAGTAAATATTGTCCGTTTATAATCGTGTATAGTTATGCACACCAAAATCTGATAAAAAAATTTAAAAACTGGTATACACTTCTGACAGTAATTATATTTTTATCCATGTTTATTTAGAAACTTTTTTAGAAATATAAAATTAAATGTCCTATAGTTTTCTAACATTTCTCAAAATTTACAAAACTCATCCCTAATAAATCAACTAATTTTACAAAATGTTTAAAAATGTATCAATTATTTATCAAGTAAATAATTTATTATACATATTTAAAGTTGAAAGATTTAGGTTAAAAATTTAAAAATCTATTAAATACAATTAAACTAATTTTATTTATTACGTAATAATTCGAATTTTCAGTCCGAATTACCTTTTACAGAGTTGATTTTGATAAGTTGAATAATTTTATCCAGCTCAAGGCGCGCAGCCCCCACTGACGCTTACGTGTCAGTTGACGAGTGGTCTGTCATTTCCCTTTCTGTCACCGTCTCTCTCTCGATTCGTTGCTTTCTCCAGCAGGAAAGTCGAACAAAAAATTTCCTGTAAGTAAACCCTAAAAACAATTTCGTTCCACTTTCCCTTATTTTCTTTCTCCTTCTCTCTCTCTCTCTCTCTCTCTCTCTCTAAATTCTCTCTCTTAGTTTCCCGTTTGATTTTCATACTCGCAAACACAATCATGGCCGTTCCGAATTTCTCATCATCCACTTCCAGATAAGTTTTTCGCTCTCTGAGCTCTTTTTTGTTCATCAATGTGGCTCCATTTCTCGGCCCCACCTAGGGTTCTGTCTCTTCCCTTCTCACAGTTCACTCCTCAACCCTACTGTTCAACTTCGAACCCATTTCCACCTTGTTGCCTCCAATGAACTAGTGGGATTCTCTTGTTTTTGCTTCTTTAATCTGAATCCTGGTTGATTTTCACGCCGCCCCAATTTTCGCTGAAATGTCAGGCCCTCCGAGAATCCGGTCTATGAATGTGGCGGATTCCGATTCCCGACCGGTACTTGGGCCTACCGGGAACAAAGCACGAACTGTAGAGACTAGAAAATCCGGGGTGAAGCCATTGAAGAAGCTTGAAAAGCCTCACCAAGAAGCTGAATCAAAGGACAAGAGGGTGCCATTGTCGCCGCCTCAATGTGTTACTACAGTGCCATCGGTTTTGAGGCAACAGGACCGCCACCAGGCGATTCTTACCCTCTCGATGAATGCATCGTGTTCTTCTGATGCATCGTCTGATTCGTTTAATAGTCGAGCATCTAGCGCTAGAGGTACGAGGCAGCGCGGTCCGAATTTGAGGAGAAAGTCTAGTAGTTCGGTAAAGAGGGCTGAAAAGGCCGTTGAAAAGGTTGGTGCTGAAAGTGTGGTGGCGGTGGCGAATACAGTTGGTTGCTTAGAGCCCAAAAAACGATGCGCTTGGGTAACTTCTAATACAGGTACTGTGTGTTTAAATTGGTTGAATCTGCTTGTTCATTCTACTCGGACCATTTTTTTAATGTTCGTTTCTGTTAGCCAAAAATAGTGTCGTATCTTATCAGCATTGCTCTTTAGTCAGTGATACGCAGTGTCAAGTTGATTAGTATATGAGGGAATGGGTTTCATTATATCAATATGGGTTGTAGATCGATTCTGTTCATGGCCATAAAGGACTATAGTTATCAAATTTCGAGACTTTGAGTAAGCAATGTACAATTAAATCTTTGTTTTAGGTCTATTGAGTTCTAATTTGCGGTGGACTCTTATCAGATTCTTTGCTGTGCTCATCATTTATTTTTCATCATGTTGAGTGTTTGATTTTCGCTTCATTTTTCGTCTTCCTCCTGATATCTGATATGGCTCTTCATTTTTCACCGTGCCCTGTATATTCTAGGAGAAATCATTAGGATTGACGGCCGTGATGTAGTTGCCACTTAGAAGATCTACACATTTTTTGATCCCTTGACCATGAGAATAGAGTGGATGCCTGAATAATTTGCCATACTCTAGTGACCCTTCTCTACTTCTTCTCTTCATTCTTTTTTATATATGATAGGAAACTTCAAACTGAAGGGGCTGGTGTATGTGTTGTGTAGTTTTAGATCTTTTAAGTGACATTTTTTGTTATTGAAGAGTGGTTGTAATGTAAGCATTGAATCCCATTTAGCTTCCAAACTTTGTTGAGCCCTTTATGTATCAAGATCTCATATTTCGATATTTGTTCAACGAATGGTATCCAAAATAGATTTATTGATTATCAGCGGCCCAAGAGTAGTTAAAGAAATAATATGGTAAATTATTTAATGTTCGATGAGAATTGTTCACATATTTTCCCTCGACAAAACCGTGCAAAAGTTATACTCAGAAGGGTGTGGACTATCAAATTTGACAAAATGCATAAATATCAAATTATCTTGCTCATGCTCTTGATTCTTAAGCAGATGCATTATGCAATTTACAAATAGTCACCTCTCCTATCTATCTTAGTGACTTTTCCACCTTTGCTTTGGTTACCAACTACCTGTTTGTGAGTCGCATCATCGTTTATTTTCTTGAGGCTACCTATCTCATTCAGATTTTAGAGTATTAGCTTTATCTTTCTAAGAACTGTTCAAGTTTGGTTGGGGCTCTAAAGCAGGATTGTTTTTCCTTCTTTGCTAGATCCATGTTATGCTGCTTTTCATGATGAAGAATGGGGAGTTCCAGTTCACGATGATAAGTGCGTAACTATATGATGAAGTTTCAGATTTCTTATTTCAATCCTTGCATCAATCTGCATTCATCAACTTTTCCTTTTAATCTCTAAAAAGATCGCCACTTGCAGAAAATTGTTCGAACTGCTTTGCCTATCGGGTGCTTTAGCTGAACTTACGTGGCCTACCATCCTCAAAAAAAGACATCTATTTAGGTATCAGTTTACTGCTGAGTTTATTATTAATTCAGAAGTGAGTGTAGTATCATTATATCATTGGCGTTTGGCTGGTTATTAAGTATGATATTTCCAAATTGATATCTGTTTTTTTTTTGTTTGACTTAACCTTGTATAATCTGTACTTTAAGGGAAACCTTCTTGGACTTTGATCCAAATGCTGTTTCAAAATTAAACGAGAAAAAGATGGTTGCACCTGGAAGTGCTGCTACCTCTTTACTGTCAGAACCCAAGGTGCGAGCTATCATTGAAAATGGTCGTCAAATGTGCAAGGTAGATGCTAACTCTCCTTTAAACTTGTTTATTCGTTTCTTATGTTGCATAAAACGGACATATGGCCTGTGCTGAATCTGAATGCGCTCTGTTTGAGAACTCTTGTCTTGTCTCGCACCTATACTCCCAAAGATTTATAACTTATCCTATCTTTTGTCTTTCCATTGCAATGCTGGTCATTGTTGGGTTGGGTTGGGTTTGGTTTCTTTGATTTGTTTATATGTAATGGTTACCCTGTCTAATCTCAAACCAATCAAAGGAGAGAGAGAGAGGGATGGAGGGAGAAGAAATGACTATGACTCTTATCTCTTCTTCATTGTGTTGTAGGTAATTGATGAATTTGGATCCTTCAACGTGTACGTTTGGAACTTTGTCAACCACAAACCTACCATCAGTCAATTCCGATATCCCCGGCAGGTTCCTGATAAGACGTCGAAAGCAGAGGTGATTAGCAAGGATCTCGTAAAGAGAGGATTTCGAAGTGTGGGACCAACAGTCATCTACACATTCATGCAGGTGGCCGGGTTAACCAACGACCATCTCGTCAGTTGCTTTAGATTCCCAGAATGTATCGAGACAACAGAGAAAGGAGAAAGAGATGGTGACATCAAGCCTACTATCATCGAGAAAATACCAGAGGCTCTGAAAAACTTGGAACTATAAAGAAGAAGCCATGGTCGCCCTTGAACCTTGCCTCAGTGTAATTAACTTCCAGAGTTCTTTTCTTCTGCCTTTTTTGTAATGTCCTGTAAATTCCATGATGGGGTAAATGTTAGCAATATTTTGTGTATAAACTGACTTGGATACAGAAGACAGCTAGAATCAGTTCTGTAAGTTTACTACTTTAAGCATGTGCTTGGTTATTGCATTTAGAATTACATTTTGAACCAGGATGCTGCTTCCTCTTTTAACTTCTAGCATGAGTTATCATTGTCGATATTCACTTGTTTTTGAGGAGGCATCCTTGGTGGACTGAAGTTTATACACTTTTTGTAGTTAAGAGCCTTATTTTTCTTGTACTATTAGGTGACGTTGGGATCTTGATCGTCTCGTATGTGGCACGAGACCAAGACGACGAGGCACTGCACGATAGTGTTGAAGGTTGAAGGTAGGCCAAATGGCTGTTTGATTGATATTCAAATGTTGTGAATGTGAAAATTTAAGCCTCAATTTGTTTTGTATAGAAAATTGGCAATGAAGCAATTGTTTATCCTATTCTATTATTGTTCCTTTCCTCAACTTATTTGCAAAAAAATAAAGGAGAGCCTCTGTTATGAGTCTTCTTTTGTAGGTGGAAAGTAAAGGGGCCCTTCTTTATGACAAAATTTTAGTTTTTTTTATTTTTATTATTTATTTTTATTAATTTTATTTTAATTATTCGATGTATTAATAATTAAAAGCTCTGTTGCCATGAAAAGTATGAGAAAGTGAATAATGATTTGTGGTGATTGTGACTTATCATAGGTTCTTTCTGAAAGAAAAAATGTTGAAATTCCCACCCATCATGTTTAAATTATACTAAAAGAAATACATCAATTTTGTTTTTATTTTACTAAAATAAAAACATTATATAAAAAACATAACAACGGCTCAAATGTAACAAACAGTTGAATTCTGTCGGTCTATAAGCTTGTGACTTAATTCGCTAGCGCTAGTTCGATTTCTGACGATGATTGTTCGTGAAGACTATCACAAAAGGACCTAGAGCTTCAATTGCCTTTTTCGTTTCACCGCCATCCGACGTGGATTTCCGATTGAAATGTGTGCTATTTTTTTAATAATCTTTATCCGGGTTCCTATGCATGTCTTTTTATTCCTACCTTCTCGATTTCACAATTCCATTGCCTGGACTCCTAGATCACATCAAAGTCAAGGTATGGATTTGTCTTCACTGGCAGTTGTGGTAGATAGCAAAATAGAGGCGGAGGGAATGCACCTCTCCAATTTTCCATAGATTGTTTTATTATTTGCTATGATTAACCACTAGGGTCTTATTTTTTCGAGTCGAAATGATGATTCAATTCTATTTTAACCTCTATAGTCCCACAACTCACCACCCGCTCACGCCTCGACTGCATAGCTAACGATGATTTCAAATCAAAATAGTGTAAAAAATGCTTTTCAAGAAGGCCGATAGTATACTAATATAAAAATTTATTGCACATGCTTTTTCAAAAAAGATATTATTATGAATGATTAGTAAATAATATTCTTAACGTAACTCACACACAAACATTACTCCTATAATATTTTTCTTCTTTTTTGAAAATTACAAAATAATTATATTTTTTTAGGATTATACATTCCATCTAAAGTTAGAGTAAGCTAAGAAATTAAGCAAAAGATTAATAATTTAAATTCACTTTTTACTTTTTAGTGTTTAGTACCCATAGAAACTAAATTAAAACAATTTACATGTTCAATATCCATTCTTCTAACCTAACTTTCTCAATAATTCTTACCATTCTCAGCAAGAAAGGAAGAACTATTGTTCCGGGTTCGTTAAAAAAACGAAGCTTTAAGACGTCGTCGAACTTACAGCTCCAAAATTCGGTACAAAACCGAACCCGATTCAGCATAGGATCTGTCCATGTATATCAAATATCATAACTTACATTATCTGCACATGTCAGGAAGGTCAAGCTTTGACACAAAACTGTCTGCTTTTGCTATCATTCTGCAACTGATTTAGGCATGGAGGTGTTTATATATGATGGCTGCTGTACTGTTTACAAGACTGGTTAGATCAAAGACTGTTTTTCTTTTCTACTTCTAATGACACAAACAAAGGAACTAAGCTGATCTATGGTCTTTCCTAACGCCCAAAACGACGGTATGCTGACGACGACTCGTACCTCTAATACTGCTAAATTCTTAATCCAGAGGTTCTGCTTTGTTTCCGGGGCGTTAATCCCGGCCTGCATTCAGCTTCGACTTTAAGCTAATCCTTAGTCTATTGTTTTCTATCAGGTCTATAAGCTTTTTATCATTTCCTTTCGAACCATTGTCGATGCTCCCAGAATCGTCCATTGATTCATCGGTAATAACAGGTTTCTTGAGCATGGAAGTATCGGCAGCTTTCTCGGTCGGCTTTGCTGATTCAACTTGAGGTTTCTTCCTGGGTCTACCCCTATAATTCCATGAAAATTTGATAGAACTTGGAGGGCAAATAAGAGTGTGAAATGAAACAAGCAAACAAATGACAAGCAAGCAAGTAGCAACCTTTTGGCTGGAAAACTGGTCTTTTCGTTCTTGTTCGATTCCGACTTGATTTTCCCTTTCCTCTTTCGAGGTCTACGCTAAAACAAAACAAAACTCAATCACAACAATATAGAAACCGAACGACTAGTTAACTTTCAGGTCATGTTGATTCCAGATGCTAAAACGAACAAATTTCTATAGCGAATTATGATTATGTAAGAACGAAGCTTACATATCCGACGAAGCTTCGGATTTCTGGACACCCGTCTCCTCATCCTGCATCAGGATAACATTGAAAAGTAGGAGAAATCAAATTTAAATGGCCATACAAAACTCATGGAAATATGCTAAAATAGTTAAAAGTGAGACACCTACTCCAATTAGCTCATATTTTTGCTTTTTGAGGTTTAATAGTTCTTCGTCACCGTCATCATACGACACCTATGAAAAATAAAAAGGATTCAGAAACTACAGAAAAATGAAACAGTCGAAGACAAGAAAGGTAAACCCGAAACCCGAAACCCGAAACCAAAGGTGTGGTTATATATGAAGTGAAGCTGTTCATAATATGAACTGGTTATAAAATGGTTGAGGGAAGGATAAGGTTATCTTGCCTTGTGCTTTCTCTTAACAGGGTCAAAACTTTGAATAATGCCTTCATAAAACCTGCAAAACAAAGAAATAAGGAGTTTTAAGTTCGTAAATGTCGGGTTTTAGCAGACGTTGTGCAAGGTATCGCCCTTGCTAATTCTCCACCCCAATTAGTTTCATCCTCCTCCAATATGACATCCCGACTATTTACGCATCTCCTATCGGCTGAATGCCGAAATATATACCCTATGACACGTTCAGGGTAGCCAAGAAGCAAACACCTGATAGCCCGAGGCCTTGAGGTTACAACTTTCCTTGGTTCCTGTGGTTAGAGATATATATGGTAGATATTTCGTAAAGATCTGGTAGAGATATATATGGGAGATATTTCGCAACATGTCACGGTTTCATTATTTTAGATCGTGCACCCTCGTGACTCTACTCTCAACTAGAGAAAGCACTAAAAAGCATAAAGCACAACTATGGTGTCCACAGCATTTCATTTCGAAGTTGGTATTAAAGGCTCGACGATTCGGTAACTTTAACGGAGCAAGTCATAAACAACTTCGTCGGGAAAAAATAAATAAAGGGTTACTCACTTCTGGTCCAGGGGCCACCAAACCTTTATTCTCCGACCAACCAGTTCCTCTCCAGCACTTAATATGTCTATTACCTGAAACGAACGTCGATAATACGAGTTAGCAGACATCACAAGAATAAATTTGAAAAAAATATCTTAATCTCGAATCATCGAAGTATGAGGTGCTTTCAATTTACAAGACAAAGGGAAACTATAAAATTCTTACCTCATTTTCCACAATGGTGTGCTTCCTTGTAGCTTTTTCCTGGGAAGAAACCGTTTCTTCCGAGTAATCATCGCCATTTAACTTGGCAGATCTCGAATCCTTCACCTATTAAGTGGATAAGAACATGTCGAGATGCCATAAAAAGGTGCACCGGAAGAATAAAGACGACAAATAGCGAAGAAATTTTCGTGGTACCTCACAGGTTGATGATTTATGAACATTTCTATCCATATTAGTATCTGGAGATTTCACGATAACACCCTTTCGGTCTGCTGATTCATCCCCATCGGTGCTCTTCGCTCTCAACTTCATAACCAAATGCACTGATCGTTTTTCCTTGTAATCGGAAGTATCTTCTGAAACAACACATCCAGGATCGAGGGTTGTTTTATCCTTCTCGGATTCAACGACTTTAGATTTCCTTGACCTTGCCGGAGCCTTTTCTTCCATCGTTTTCATGGTCTCGTTTACCACTTCGTCTTCAGATTGTATACATTTCTCTTCAGCGTGTGTGGAAGACTTCTTTTCTACCTCTGTTGACAAAGAAGCCGTCTCGAGTCTTGGGCTTACAGAAGCAAATTTAGGTACTTTTTTCTTCCTAGACTTACCAACTTTAGATTTCCTCGAACTCGCCTGAGCTTTTTTTTCTGTCTTTTTCATGTTCTCGTTCACCATTTCGTCCTCCGATTGTATATGTTTCTCTTCAGCATGTGCAGAGGACTCCTCGTCTACCTTCGTCAACAAAGAAGCCTTTTCACCTCGGCTTATGGAAGAAACTTTAGTTCCTTTATCCTTCCGAGCCTTGCCAACTTTAGATTTCCTCGAACTCACCTGAGCTTTTTCTTCCTTTTTCATGTTCTCATTATCCGCTTCGTTTTCAGATCGTGTACGTTTCTCTTCAGCATGTGAAGACTCTTTTTCTACCTCTGTTGGCAAAGAAACCTTTCTTACTTTTCGTCTTACAGGAGAAAAATTAGTTTCTTCGACATTAGACTTTCTGCGATTGGATAGCCTGAACTTTTCCCGTCCTTTTCCAATCCAATAATGATCGTAGCCTTCATCTGGATTCATTAAGGAGTTCGGTTTCCTGCCTCGTTTCTTTGGTACAGAGTCTAAACCGTCAGGTTTTTCAGTTTCTGTCGTTTTTGATTGCTTACTCTGTTTTCGTGATTTTCTCGAGGACGCCTTGATTATGTTGTCATTCTTGGCTGCATCTATACCATTGGATATCAATGATTCTGAAGCAGCATCGGTTTGAGGATTCTCTTCAATACTTGCATTTGGTGTATGCCTCTCCGTCACCTTTGGCACGAGTATATATTAGTTTATGATATTGCACTCCAGAAGCCGCTAATGTCGATTTTTTTTAGGGTGTGGGATTCAGAGGAGATTTGATAACATATAGATAAAAACACATACCGGTGTTGGCTCGTTTGAATTCATCGTCTTCTCTTCGCTCTTTCCATTTTCCTGAATCATTCAATAAAATGTCATAAGCAGTTTCAAAAAGGATCATCTCATCAAGATCTGACATGAAGTTTAGTTAGTTTCAAAGATAATACGAAGACTAAAGAGGAATGAGGTTCGGCTCTATACATATATTTAGGTTAAGACATCGGGTTGCTTATGTGGCTCTTCTAACAAAATAACCGAGGCATTTATTCTTGGAGCTTGATGCCCATGAGCACAAGACTGTGTCGAGTAACTATATATTCTTAAGCAAACGTTGTAATGACCCAAGCCCACCGCTAGGAGATATTGTCCTCTTCGGGCTTTCCCTTTCGAGCTTCCCCACAAGGTTTTTAAAATGTGTCTACTAAGGAGAGGTTTCCACACCCTTATAAAGAATGTTTTGTTCTTCTCCCCAATCAATATGGGATCTCACAGTCCACTCCCCTTCGAGGCCAACGTCCTCGCTGGCATTCGTCCCCTTCTCCAATCGATGTGTGACCCCCCAATCCACCCCCTTCAAGGCCCAGCATCCTTGCTAGCACACCACCTCGTGTTCACCCTCATTCAGGGCTCAACCTCTTTGTTGGCACATCGCCCAATGTCTGGCTTTGATACCATTTGTAACAGCCCAAACCCACCGCTAGCAGATATTGTCTTCTTTAGGCTTTCCCTTTCGGACTACCCCTCAAGGTTTTTAAAACGCATCTAATCGGGAGGGGTTTCCACATCCTTATAAAGAATGCTTCGTTTTCGTCCCCAACCGATGTGAGATCTCACACGTATTAACTTTATGAGGCAATTCATCTATATATAACCGTTCTCAACAGTACCAATTCAAACATCTTTCAGTATTAGTCGGTAGAACTCACCAAATGATTCCCAGCATCAATGTTAACCGTTCCATTTTGGCATATAGAAACAACTATAGGAGCATAGTCATCCAACGAAGCACCGAGAGACTGAATTGCACCCATAAGATAAGGCTGAAGCTTAGTAGCACAGTTGGACATAACCTTTTCTCCTAATTTCCACGAAATAGAACCTGCTTCCTATAATAACAGGCGAACCAATTAATCGAGGATAATATAAAAGAAATAAAGTTAGGAATAAGAAACACGGGAGATACCTGATTTTCCTTTCGGACACTAACTAAAATAGGCCTGAGAAGATCCGATGAGATTTCTTCACTCTCATCTAACACATTAGTCATAATTGCTTCCATGGCTGAAAAAACAGCAGGTGGATGGTTGGACCTTAGAATTTGGAGAAAATAAATCAAGATTAGACGAACAAAATAAAATTTAGAATGTCAGAAACATAACATTAAGATCGGAGAAATCTCTCCAAATCGAGGTTAAAATAGCACGAAAAGAAAATTTTACGAACTACCATGAAACTAATTGGGGAAGAAATTAAGATACCTAATGATCTTTAGAAAACTCTGGATCATCTCGAGAATCAAACTGTCACACTCCAGATCCAGCATCACTAAGCACGAACGGACCTTTGCAACAGCGTCAAGAATGGATAAAGCCTTTGTATAACAACGACCCGACATATGTGACAACTTTCTAAAAGCTTCTAAAGTCAACTGAAAAGTAACCTGCACCAGTGGAAATCGAAGAAATAACTAAAAAATCCACCAGAACATGCTTGTCGAGAATAAGCAGCTTCAGAGTTACCTTCATTTTCTCATCATCGTAAGGGGCATCTGGCGCTGTAATTCTTGTTATTTCGGTAATGCAGGATGTTACGGTAACCTTGACATCCTCGTCTGAGTGCTTCATAAGCTTATCAGAAACTAACGCTTTCATCAAGGGCAGGAGTGCATCACGCATAGATTTCGTTGGCGATTGCTCCACATTTGTTAATAGACACTCAGCTTTCTGAACAAAATTGGGACAGAAGTTACATAATCAGACTAACTACCTCGAGGGGGAACGGAACGCATATCCCAAACGAAACTCCTAGAGGAAAACTTTTGGAATGAACTCTAATTAAACGCTTCCCCTAACACTAATTTTAGGTTTAGAACATGTTTTTAGTTGGCTGGATCCCAAAAATCATAATAAACTTACCCTTCATGTAAAAAGTAGCAAAGAATTTGGTGGCAGGCAGATGAACAATGAGCAGTGTTCTATCACGAAGGCCTGATGGGGCAATTACCTTGCAAGAATTTCCCCTATTACTCTACGAGTCCTACTGAAGTATTGACTCAATATTTTCTTGGTAAGCTAATGTAAATTGCAGAAAACCTTAAAATCTTCGAAAAGCGTTAGGGAAAGAGGCGTAATCTTTGGTACCCCCAATTCATATCGAGGCATGAAGAGATAAGAACAGGTGGTTTCTCAAGTGAAACCCATAAAAACCCATTTGAAATTCATGTAAATTAACGAAAACCCAGAAAAATTATGCATAACAAGAGGCGAAATGAGCAGTGTAAAAGAGAAGAGAGTAGAATCGCATCCTTACATCGAGAGCTTTGAGTAGCGCATCAGTGGAAGAAGGGGGGTTTAGGAGCTCAGTCCCGACCTCCTTAAGCTGCTCCTCGAGCTCTTTCTCAGACGAGCTCATATCAAAAATTTCAATTCAGTCGTCGAAATGAGTCATAGAAACCACAGCTACGTCTTCTTCAAAGGTGTTTGGAGCATGCAAATAGGGAGTTGAAGAATAATGGGTAGTTTCGGATTTGTCGCTTGGAATCAATTTTGGTTCATTCTTTGGGCTTCAAATCCGATAAAGTTCAATTCTTTTTCCCTCGTTTCTTGTTCGTTCTCTTTTTCCCTTGGCGCCTTTTGGCTTCGTTTTTGGCGCTGATTACTTAGCACTGGTTCAATGCGAGTGTGACCACATTCAACTTATGAACTGAGTTATTGAGAATTTAATTTAATTTAATTTTTTTATAATTATTCCAACAGTCAAAATGTTCATTTATTGTCTTCTTGAGAATCAAATACTAATATTGCTTTTGAATTTGAAGCATGTTCTTTACCAAAATTGCTCTGAATCCAAATTCATGTGTTCCCATTTAACCAAAATGGGTTTGTTTGTTGTATTGTCCTTGAAAACTTCATGCCTATAATATGCATTGGCTTCATTCATATAATTAATATGATATGACATCATTTGTTTGTCATTTTGTCTCCTGAAAATATTGCTTAGTACAAATTGGTATGATTGTTTATCTTAAACTTAACTTATTGTGTTTTTGTAAGTTAATCTTCGTTCTATTCAGAACATAATTACCAACCATTTTTTTACCTGGAAAAAACAGTACAGCAAAATTATGGATAATAATTACAGTCACATTATTCACATATGCATTTATTTTCTGACAATCACCTTTAAGATCGACCTGACATAAGTTTCGAGATCATGGAGAGTTTCTTATGAAATATACAAACCCCAAGTTCATCTTTTGACTATCAACAACATTTCATGCTGTAAATTAATTTTGGAAGAATGACTTTAAACAGCAAATAACAGATCATTTTCTTTCAGCGAGCTTCAAACGAGGATGATTGTCATTTTAAAACTCTAATTTAAGTATGAATTCAGCATAAAAAGATGATAAATATCAATTCCAGATTTTCCTTGGCAAGGAGCCTCTTGATGAACAAATTGTTCTGTTTGCCGGAATGATTATGAGCTCCACATCAATGGACTCGGAGGATAAAAACCAGTCTTTCCAATTGATAAACAAAGAAGAAGACATTATAGGGTGTTAAGAAACAAAACAGTGCGCCAAATCTAAACATAACTACCGATCAAAAACTTTCTAAGTGAGACCAACAACTGTTGTCTCGGCAGACCATTTTGATAATCAATTTGAACTCACATGCTTCTGAACAATGTGAAGTGCCTCGTGATCCTCACCAAAGTCCTGGGAATAACACATTCAAATTCCAAGTAAACAATAGTGTTTTATAAGATAATGAGCAGAATATTCGCTCGAGAAGTGAATGAGCACACAGATGTACCTTAACTACCACACAAGAGCAACCGACAACTTTCCTTGCCTTTCCTTCAGAATCAATCTTGCATAGCTTCATAAGACAAAATATGAAAAAGAAAATTACTTGTGCTGAACTCATATGGGAAACTACTGCTACTAATTTTAGGAAGACTCAAACGGTAGAATGCAAAACCAAAGTTATCAAGGTGGTGTTAGCAGGTCACTTTAGGCAGGAATCAAAGAAATCTCTCTTAATTTAGCATAAAGATTTATGGGTAAATCCTAATATAATCTAGAACATGTAAACGTGAAGCTAAATATTGATAGGTAATAGGTTCAATCTTGCAATCTTGGTGGATTTAGTATAGCATAGTACATAATGGTGTAAGTGATAAAGCAAACACGAGCAGAAGGTAAACTATTTTATCTAGATGGAAAGTTAAGAAATATGTCTAAACAAGATTAAACAACACTTACACCAGCCCACTCGCCAAGGGTCTTTGCGCTAGGAACTGTCATCAAGTTGACGTTGTGCTCGGCACAAAGTGCTTTGACTAGTTTGATATAATCTGGCTGATTGCAGTCTTCTCCCAAGACACAGAGCTGAGCAGCATGCTTCTCAATAGCTTTAGCACTCTCGTGTAGGCCACGAACAAGCCCACCATGAGCCAATGACTTTCTAAGAACAAGCTGCAAAGCAGTCTCAATGTCCATCGGCTCACCTAGAGCTGGGGCGGGAGCCTCAACCACAACTGCACCTTCATCACTGCAAAAGAAAACAAGTTGAAAGGGTTTCAATATTCCTCTATGGCATACTGCTTAAACAGCTTAAGGCAATTATAAACCCGTTGCAGCAAATATTCGTTAACAAATGAAGAAGCTTCAATAGTAGTTCACTACTAGACAAGTGACATATGAGGAACCATTAACCTTAACGAACTAATACTACAGAGCAACGTATAAATCACATACAGAAGTTCAAAGTTACATAATTCGTACGACCCAAGACCAAGACGTATTAATAAGCATCTCAAGTCATCAAGATTTACAGTTTAATCGCCTTCACCAATCGAGACTCCATGAATAAACGTCTTTCTAAATCATACCCTAGTATAGCAAGCGCTCAACTAGTTGATTGCAAGTAGCAGATTTCACTTCTTATGAATGAAAGCATTGTCTATATCCAAGACATTGAAAACGAAGCGACTAGATATAACACAAAAATAAATGGCAATTGATAGGGAAAATAGCAATTGTTACAAACAAGTTTCTACTCACGCTGACATTTTTCTTCTCAATTAGAAGTTAGTTCTCCTTCCTGTAGCAAAGAAACTGTAAAACAAAATAAACAGACAAACCAATTAAAATGAAACCAAGAACCAACAATCTGAAAAGAAATCAAATACTTGTAGGGTAATCCACTAATCTATTCGTTCTAATGGGGGAGGGGGCTTTTCGGTTCTGATAGTCAAATATGGGCCGATCTGAGTAATTGTGGACAAAAGGGAAGAGATAACAATGGCCATGGGTGAGAAGAACAACAATTGCTCGCCGGAGAGAGAGAGAGAGAGAGAGAGAGAGAGGATTACCAGAGATTGAGAGATGACGACGGCGGCGGCGGCACAATAACTGAGAAGAGGAGGGAATTTGAAGAGAAAATTAGGGGTTTATGAAAGTCCTCTGGTGTCATATGAATGGGCTCGTTTATTGGGCTTCGTAGATATAGAAAGAAGCTGGGCCGTCAGTATTGGGTTCAATATTTTGATTTGTTTCTACTTTGAGTTCTTTACAACCTAAAAATTCGGCCCATAAATCCTAAATTCTAAATCTAATATTCTTTTAATAAAAATATAGGGAAAAAATCCTAAATTAAAATTTAATTGATTACAAATAAAAATATAGAAAAAAAGCATTTACTCTAAATATATATATATATATATATAAATAATTAAAAAGTTCGAGATTTAGTTTAACAAATAGATAAAAAAATAATAATGAATTTAGGGTTGAGGATCTATCAATCGGTTCATTTTCTATCGAGCTCTAAACATTGGTCGGTCTAAACCTAATTCAATAGTTAAGTCCGTAATAATTTCAAAATAAGTTGCATTCTGCGCGTTGTGATATTTTAAAGCTCAATAAAAGTAATTTATTCTAAAATTTTCATACCATTTCATGCATTTTCGTTTCCGTAATAATTTCAAAATAAGTAAGTTTTGTCATCTAAAAAGGAAGTATATACCCCCAAAGTTCTATAACCCATGAATCTTGCTGCAAAACCTGAGCCAGAAACCACTGGAATTAACTCATTAGCAGATGAACTTCCATTGCTGCAACAAGTTTCAATGGATAGCCACCAAAATGCTGACAGGCGAGACAGAAAAGTCGCTAAAACACCTTACAAGTTGGGTATAAATTCGAGCGTGTGCTCTTGCTCTGCCGGGCTTCAGTAAATCACTTGGAATTCATGCGCATTCAGTGATTCACAAGCCTTCTATGTATGCATCGATTATTGGTTCCTTTTGTTAGATGAACACGACTCTCCACAATAATATGATATTATCCATCCTGAACATAAGCTCTCATAGCTTCTCCAAAATGTTTCATAATAATGAAATAGTATTATTTGGTTATAACACCTTTCATCCATTTGAGCTTAGATGTCTGGGACATGCAGCCTCTTTTACAAGCAAATGGCAGCTGGCCAATGGCCATCGCTGGAGAATTATCTGTCGGGGGCCTCACCAGTACTGCCATCAGGCAGGGGAGCAGCAAGGTTTGATGGCGACATGGCGCTGTCACAAATAGAGACTCGTGTTTCGATCCAAAACAATATTATAATGAACTGCATCAGCTAGACTGTTTAGGTTTGTCTCTGAGGCTGTAACTGTAAGAAGATAAAACTAAAGTTTACCTTCTCCGGCTGTTTACTTTTTTTTTTTCTTTCAAGCCCACCCTTAGCCAATATTAAATTTCTTTTTTTTTTTTTTTGAGGACTTTCCTTCACAATTTTAAAGCAATATTGAATTTTCCCTTTTAAACTTTCATTCAAAGTTTTAAAACGCGTCTACAGGAAGAGATTTCCACTCTTAAGAGAGAGGTTTCCACACTCTTATAAGAAATGTTTCGTTCTCCTCTCCAATCAATGTAGGATCTCACGATCCACTCCCGTCGAGGTCTAATATCCTCGTTACCACACTGTTCGATGTCTAGCTTAGATGTCATTTGTAACACCCCAAGTCCACCACAGATATTGTCTCTTTAGACTTTCCCTTCTAGTAAAAAAAAAAAAAAAAAAAAAAAGTGCAAACTCTTGATAATAGTAATGGTCAATAATTCAAATCTTGTTTCATGTTCGACACAGACGATAAAACTAATACGCATGGAAAAAAAAAACTGTGAAACAATGAAAAGGGAAGACCCAACAGATCATCTCTACTGAAATCAAGTAGGTTTAATGTGGCATAAGATTGTTGACAAGCCATTTTCTTGATTTCATATCTTTTATACTTTACAGTCGATTAATCCACTAGGAAAGTTCAGACCTTGAAGATACAAGTCACATAATAATGTATTCTCGGAGAGTAGACAGGAACAGAAGCTGGAATCTTGTTATGAAGACAATCATCCTCTTTAATTTTGTATAAAATACTTCATATATTGGATAGTCTAATACAAAAGGGTCAATATTACATACCAGAAATAGATATCGGTAGCGCCAACAGCAAACAACTATTTCTCATCTGAAAATACTGCAGAATCAATTTCAATTAACTTCAATGAATGCTTTTACGGTTTCCATCCACCTAATGAATTCGGTTTTATCCTTGTTCTTCATATATTTATGCAAGAAAACAGCTAGCTGATCGTCCACCCCCCTTGCTTCAAGATAGTCATAGAGTGAGTTTTGCAAGTCATCATCCAATTCCCTGTGCACGAAATTAATTCTCAGGAAGCTGGAAGAAACATCAATTTAATAATTGAGGCAAGGTTTAAATAAGAACAATAAGTTGAAGATTGTCACCGACATCATATGCACATAATTATTTGCTAGTACCGTTCATCATACTTAGAATCAGAGTACAAAAAATATTTAAGGGCGTTGGAAATCATACTTGAATTCTGGTCCAGCATAGGGTTGAGCTGGCATCTTTTCACCTCGGCGTGTCAAAAGCCTGTCAATCTCTAGATCATTTGGCCAAGCTGAACACATAATCTCCAAAACTTCACTGCTATCTCTTTTGGTTATATTCACAATAATGGTAATGTGAAGAAGCACATCTTCCCCAGGAGGCGTCCTAGCGTGATCAAACATGGTCACTTCAATCTTTATATTCTCATTCTCCCCATACTCTCTTTCCAATCTGATCCACTGCTCGCCTGGCCTTTCATCAATTGTAAAGGCGCCAAATTTTGTAACAGGCTGAAAATGAGAAGAGATCTCAAAATCGAAACTGGAAAACAATCAAAACCAATTAAAGCTATTTAATGTAAACCAACAGCTTGAGTATTCTGTTTAATGTTTCAGTGGTGATTCAACGTAGTATCAGGACTTATAATGTTATTTTCTCTCCAATTAACACTAATATCTGCTTATGGGGCCTTGTACCAATTTCTAGCTGACAATTGAAGAGTATTTGAATATAATATGCGATTAAATTTACCATAACCAATCCGCTAAGGTTTAATGGCGATTTAGCCTTTGCGAATGAAGCATCGAAACAAGAATATCTGAATGCAAATTCCAATTCCAAATACCCACAATTTACTTGCATTGTTAGTGGCTGAAAAATGAGATTGATCCCACATCACCTAACCAATTAAAAGTACAACACTCCTACGGAGATGTTAGTAGTTCAAGGAAAGCATGGAGGACGAAATTATTCAATCGAAATTTTTTACTAAAGAGCTGAACCTCGGAAGAACAGCCCACTAAACAACGGCGATGCTCAATTTTCTGAACGTTCGTGAAATTTTCGCGTCCAGTTAATTTGGGGACACTCATAAAGCTTCTGTTACTTCGAAGGCAGAACCCATCCATACATGCAAGTATTAACATCAAGAACTCTTCCAAACTAACTACAGAGCTACAATACCAAAATTGAGGAACTACGATAATCCACTAGGCACTAAATTAACTTCGTCTAGAACTTCTCATATTTCATATTTCAACTCGCGGCAGAGAGAATAATAGAGAAGCCAACCTGATCGGGAGGATGCCGTTCGAGTTCATATCGGATTTCGTTACGGAGAAGTCTGAGAATGCTGCCTTCAAACGCAGATCTACGCATCTCGGATATGTAATGGCGCAGTGTCTTGAAGAGAACGCAGGGGTTTTCAGGAGGAAATGGAATGGGATTTAGTCGGTGCGCCTGCGACATGAGAGCCTTGTGAGAAGAAGAAGAGGAAAACTGAAGGCATCTTCTCAATGGTCGAATCACTCGCGCCATTGATGTGATGAATTTGAATCGAGGGGAAGACGAAGAGGAGATTGATCTTCGTTGGGGTTTAGGGTTTAAGCCCACCCACAGTCCTCCGCTACTAAATTAAGAAATAACAATAGATAAATAAATAAAATATAAAATTACAAATTTATCCGACAATTGTGTCTGTTTGATATCACAATTCCACACCAATATTATTTGCGTGGCCTCCAACAAAGTACGTCCTCCCCTTAATCGATGTCTTTTGTTCGACATTTAAAAATTTACCAATCTATTGACACGACTAAGTTTAGGGCATAATCCTCCTCTTAATCGAGGTTCGACTCCTTTTCTTTTGGAGTCCTTTGTTCGACCTCCCTTTAATCGAGGCTCGACTCCTTTTCTTTTGGAGTCCTTTGTTCGACCTCCCTTTAATCGAGGCTAGACTCCTTTTCTTTTGGAGTTATTTGTTCGACATTTAAGGATTTACCAATCTATTGGCACGACTAAGTTTAGGGCATAATCCTCCCCCTTAATCGAGGCTCGACTCCTTTTTTTTTTTTTTNATCGAGGCTCGACTCCTTCTCTTTTGGAGTTCTTTATTCGACATTTAAGAATTTACCAATCTATTGGCACGATTAAGTTTAGGGCATGGCCTTAATCGCTCCTTAATCGAGCTCGACTTCTTTTATTTTGGAGTCCTTTGTTCGACATTTAAGGATTTACTGATCTATTGGTACGACTAAGTTTAGGGCATGACTCTGATACCATGTTAGATGAACACGACTCTCTACAATGGTACGATATTGTCCACTTTGAGCATAAGACTTTGCTTTGGGCTTCCGCCCAAAATACCTCACACTAGTGAAGTAGTATTATTTGATTATAAACTCATGATCGCTCCATAAATTAGTCTCGTACAATCAGAATAATCTTCACAAAAATGAATAAATAAAATGAAGAAAAAAAAAGTGAATATAAAAATAATTTTCCACCTCATCGACTAGACAGCCCAACAATATTTTTTTTTAATAACGAAAATCCAACTAAGTCACCCGTATTACAAATTATTGGTCTTATCCAAATATTTTGAACATATTAAATTATTTAGATATTAAATATTGAAAAAAAAGTGTACATGTCACGCCGCTTTTATTATTCACATTGACATTATTATATGAAAATTTAAATGCAAATAACAAAATAAATAAAAATGTATATTTTAAAATTTAAAATTATTATAGACCATTAAAAGAAAAGTAAATTTGTTTTTAAGTTAAAAGGATTAAATAAATATTGAATTTTTTCACGGCAATAACTTATAAAATTAAGCTGTTACACATTAAATTGTTAAAATTCTGTAATTATTAGTGTTTATTACTAATTAAAATTCTCGAGCTAAAATAAATTATTATTTAAACGAAGTAAAACTGAAAAGCCTTCAGTGGCATCACTGTAATTTAAGCTCCAAACTAAGGTCGATGATATACCCTTACAAAACTAGAATCAACTACGGTCCAGATCATATCTAAGGTACTCAACAATGAGTCGCCGCCGGTGACGCCCGTTAGAATTGAAACTAAGAAATTAGAGTTACCATTCTTCTCGACAGATTTTGAATTTCAAAATTTCCTCCATCTCTTCAGGATATACTCTGTGTTTTTCGTTCTCCATTTTTTGCGAGTTTTTTTGTTCTTTGCGATGAATTGAAGTCTGAAGAATGTTGTTGTTTAAGAAACCAGTCCGGAAACAAACCGGAGGATCCGTGCCGGTGTACCTCAATGTGTACGATCTGACCGCGATTAATGGCTACGCTTACTGGTTTGGCCTTGGTGTTTTCCATTCAGGAGTTCAAGGTCAGTAATGGCTGTAATGGCTTCCGTTTGATCTTCGTTTTCGAAGGCGTTTCGTGAGTTTTTGTCTTTCTGTTTTCTCTTAGCTGAAGCTCTTATGATGCTTTGCCGTTTCTTGTGATCTTGCTAATTCGTTGATGCGATGCGATATACTCCGTTTTCCATGTTTTGTGCTCTGAGGGAGAATGAATCGGAGAGTGTGAAAGATTTTATTGAAACATGTGCAGTGTGACTCGAGAGATGCATCAGTATAGAAAAATTGTTCTGATTATTCTAACACTTCTTCTTTTTCTTCTTTATTTTTTTTATTTTTTATAACGACATCGGCTCATTTATGGTATTTCTGTTCTCGATTTTGCATTTTCTGTCAATTAGGCTACTAACTACATCGAACTTCGAACATTTTCCCATTCGGCAGACGAGTAAATTTTCCGACAAGTGGAAACCTCGTTTCTGATTTCTCTTTTATTTCCAGCTTTCCGTTTGAACCAGGTCGTTTTCGTTATTGTATACGATTTCGGTGCCGGTGAAGTTCATACGCTCAATCTGTCAGATCTTTGAGCTATATTTGCTGAACTCGATTTGATGTTTTTGAATTGCAGTTCACGGTGTGGAATACGCATTTGGAGCTCACGAGTACTCAACAACAGGAATTTTTGAAGGAGTGCCGAAGCAATGCCATGGATTTAGATTTAGGAAGTCAGTTTTGATAGGCAAAACAGATATGAAACCATCAGAGGTGAGAGCATTAATGGAGGAACTTGCTCAAATCTACAAAGGAAATGCTTATAATCTAATCACCAAAAACTGCAACCATTTTTGCAACGACGCTTGTGTTAAACTCACAGAAAATTCCATCCCAAATTGGGTTAATCGCCTTGCTAGAATTGGTAAGAAAACACCTCTTTCTTTTTTTCCATCTGTGGCTTGCTAGAACTAGAATTTGATTGGAAGTTCATTTAAAGGGCTAGAACACAACCAGATTAGCATTTGGATTCTTTTTTTTGTTTTGCTTGTGAATCTGGAGTTCTGATCTTGTTGGTTCTGGTTATATTTCTTGTGAGCTTGCTTGATTCTGTGCTACACCATTTTGGATCAATGTGTGCTGTTTTTCCTTTTCTTTTTCAGGCTTTCTTTGCAATTGTGTTCTACCAGTGACCTTCAATTCCACCAGAATCAGACACCACCACAGAATTGAAGACAAAGTTGTAACCATGGAAACAAAGAAGGATTTAACAAGTCAATCCACCAAAACTCCCAATTCTAATCCCTCTTCTTCTGCAACTTCTTCTCCTTCGTCGACGTTTCGTCGAGGAAGAAGCCGAACGAGACGAGCTCCTCCTCCATCTTCTCCATTGTTTTCTCATTCTTCATCTTCCTGATATATGGACATCACAGCTCCTAGATATGAAACAGTCACAGTTCTTATCTTTTCCTTTATGTCTTCTTCCTTGTGATCTTGGAATATCACTCTCGATCAGAAGCATTCACTTGTATGCTTTGGATTCCCTTGAAATGCTCTTTTTTCCCCTCTTCTTGTTCTTTTTCCCCCTCTTTTTCTTTTTGCATCCATCATTTTGAATACTCCAAAGGAACAATTCCAAGTTGTAAAAGTTGATATTATTGTGAACTTCAAATCCCAATTCATATTCTCATAATCTGAACAAAGTGTAGATTTTTTGTTACTTGAAGTATAAGTAATCACAATCTTCATGTCAAAGTGATTAGAAAATCATGGAGCACACTAACCTAAGATGATTGAGAGTTGGAATTTTCTTTTTCTTTTATTTATTGTTTTTTTTATAATGATTTTTATAATTATATCAATCTTAAATATATATATATTATAGTGATAATTATTACTTGCCTTCTGAACAAAATAATTGGGACTTTTTGCTTTTGAGAAAACCCAGTGTTTGTTAAGACGTCACTTTTCTTAAAATAATTTGAATGCCAGAAAAAAAAAAATATAGAAAAAGAGTTTGGATTAAATTTTGGGTCTGATCCCTAAAAAAATTTATCTGCTTTTCATTATTAATAAAATAAATTGATCCATAAATCATTAAAAAGTTTTATTATGGATCTTAAACTTTTATTTATAATTATTTATTTATTTATTTTCATTTAAAATCTTAATTTCAATCCTCCAACTCCTCTTAAATAATTCATATTAAAAAATGAACATCCTATTATAATAAACTAAAGATTCCCACGTGAATTCAATTAATAAAAATAATAAATTAAAGTATTTTTATTTAGTAAAATTCCAAATTTACAAGAATTACTACTATTTCACCCCTAACTAGAACTCATCAGCTGATTCTTCAACAGCGGTCGGTTCGGACCTCCACTTAGTTTCACTCAAGCTTCATCCTGGTCATGAATAGATCACCTAGGTTCGGGTCCATAAGTACTGACAATTGCCCCATTAAGACTCGCTTTCGCTACGGCTCCGGTGGATTCCCTTAACCAAGCTACTGCCTATGAGTCGCCGGCTCATTCTTCAACCGACACGAGTTTAGAGTCCTAATCTCCTCCCACTACTTCGAAGCTAAATATTTGCTGTGGTCCATAATATTTAAATATTTTGCTCATAAAAATATCAAATTATTTTTACTTATAAAAAAAAGTATTTATGATTTTTTAAAAATATATTTGAATTCGTAGACAAATTAATAATAAACTTATATATAAAAGTAATATTTATAAGCTTAATAAACCATTTTTTCTTTTTTATTGTATTGAAAAATCTAAATGTTAACAAAATTTGGTATATTATTAAATTATTAATATAGGTTAACATACAAAATGAATTTAATTTTGTGAACGACTATAATTAGATTTTGCAAATGATTAGTTTAAGGTGGTTTTCGTAATTTTCTTTAAAAAACGTGGATCCAATATTGGGCCCATGTGGTTCATATGGGCCGCTTCTAAGCCCACAATCAATGGCCATGTTTCGCAGACACTTGTTCATAGCGGCTAAATTTTTTGTTTCGTTCTCTGCGGAATTCTGCCGATGATCACCCCGCCACATTTCTCTTCACTCCCTTTCGCGATTGGCACTGATGCCTTCTCCTTCTTTATCTGCTACTCATTCTGTCTCGATTGTTCTTTAATCCATATGAAATGGAAGGAGTTGGTAAATTCATTTTTCTGAATCTTGCTATCGTTGTTTCTGCTCATGGTTTTTTGAGAAGTTCATGTTCAAATGTTTTTTTTCCCGTTGTTTTGGCTGAGACGTAACCGATGTATGCACTGTTGTTCCATCATTTCGAAAGATTTTTGTCTTATTTTTTTCCTTACTATAGTTCTGCGCTGAGTTCTATTATTAGGAACGTTCTTTTTTTTTTTTTTTTTTTTTTTTTTTTTTTTTTTTTTTTTTTTTTTTTTTTTTTTTTTTNACAGGAATGATATCTTACTCTCGTACTGTACGAAAGCTTGATTTCAATTGGAATGGGCCGTAGCTTTCGGCTTGTTTGGCATGGATGATGATCGTTAACTTCTGTATACTATATCTGCTAATTTAGAGTGTGAGTTCTTTTCTGATGATATTATGTGAATGCCTTCGATGCTATTCCCTTATCAATGAGAATGAAATTACCATGAGTATACATTTAAGAACATTTTGATTGAACATATCTCAATTAGTTAATAAGTATATCAATTATCAAGGACAATGAACTGATGAAACATCTTTACAGTAACATAATATCTATCAGTTTGAGTATAAATTTTCATGATTTTGTTTTTAGAATCACCCAAAAAAACCTGGTACCGATGGAGATATTGTCTATCATTTATATATCTATGATATTCTCCATATCTAGCTAACGTGGGATTTTGGTTACACTCTCAGCAATTCTCTCCTCGATCAAAATATTGACTCTTCCTTCAAATAGTCATCTTTATCCCTCTAGCTCTTATCCAGGTTAACTCTTTATTGGAATGAACACGCCCTTATTGTTCACTTTGAGTATGAGCTTTCATTTGTTTCCGTGTCCTATGGTATGGTTAGGGAAGAGATCACATATTAGTGATCTGCTATAAATTTGAAGTTACAGTTATGATATTATGAATCATTTAAGCAATATGTAAATGGATACTGATCTTTATCAACTTCCCCGCACTATCCCCCACATCCACCCATGCTTGTTGATATAATTATTATTCTTATCAATTGCAAATAAGATAAGAGCTTCCTTTAGAATAGCAGACTAGATGTGTGGCTACCTTTCCAGCTCATTGAGTTTTGTTGTTATTGATGCATTATTATTGTGCCTAACCTTGACATAATTTCCTGTTCTATTCTCTGTTTGCTTTTCAACATTATTCTCCTTTGATTATTCAAAATTTTCATTCTGTTTGCTTCAAGTAATTGGATGGAAGAACTAATTGCTATGCCAGACTGATGTACAGTGTCCTAAGTAGCTATCCAACAACTCGTTGAGGAGACAAGATCAGAAAATGTGCTACCAGGAATCGTAGACTTGCATTATGTACTACTGAACTTGAGCTTCCTTTCTTTTTTCTTTTAGGTGTGGTTCAGTTGAAGGAAAGGCTGAGGTCCGTTCTTTGGATGATTCTAAATAAAGTAAAGTTACTTTTAACTGTCATAATGAAGACCCAAGTTTACCGAGTTTATTGTGAGATCCCATATCAGTTGGAGAGGAGAATGAAGCACTATTTATAAGGATGTGGAAATTTTTCCCTGGCAGACATGTTTTAAAAACCTTAAGGGAAAACCGGAAAGGGGAAGCCCAAAAGAGGACAATATCTAGTAGCAGTGGGCTTGGGCCATTACAAGTGGTATCAGATTCAGACAATGGGCGACGTGCAGCGAGGATACTAAGTCCGAGTAGATTGTGAGATCCCACATCGGTTGGGGAGGAGGATGAACACCTTTATAAGGACGTGGAAACCTCTCCCTAGCAGACGCATTTTAAAAGTCCAAAAGGGAAAGCCCAAAGAAGACAATATTTGCTAGCGGTGGGCTTGAGCCATTACATTTGTCCTTCCGACTCTTTTTACCTTTTCCCATCAAGATAAAGGATGGTGGGGTTACGGGTTATGTTTGGATTTTGCTGTATAATATAATATCAAATTGGCCAGGACCTCAGAAATCATTAAGATGGCATTATTAACAAGCACATGACTTTTATCTTCCTACATTTCAGAAAAGTGGTATGAAATGTTATTTTATTGTCCTTTCTTTGATGCATCTTACCACTTGAAACTGCTTGATCTGATGGTGCCTATACTTTTTAGGACAAAGACTGCAAATATTGCTTTCAAATCTGAACACTAAATTTTTTCTTGGCCATTCTGCAGATCTGATGTTTTTCTTTGTTCCATTATGAAAGGGTCCAGTGTCGGAATCTGCTGTGAAGTGCATACACACTGATGTCAAGCACTGAATCATCACTACCAAGTAAGAAAAAAAATCAAGTTGGTTTCTTGCTTTTAAGTTCTATTGGAACTATATACTAGGCATGCATAAAGGAGGGGCTTTTACCTGGTGAGTCGTGAAAGTTCATACTTTTACTTAAAACCTCCAAATCATTGAGCAATCCAAACTTCTTTTACATTATCTACTTGTTCCCATATTTTTCTGCTTTTTGCATCTGAATCATCCCGTTTGCACTTCCTTTCCAAGTTCCTAACTTGTGGATTTCCCATTTCATTTTTTCCCTCTTATCTAAATCACCAACAAAGTGTAGTTTTTTAATATGTTCTTAACAATATCCATTCAGGATGATTGTTCTCCTATTAAATGAAATTCCCGTTTATTTATCTATCTATTCCTCAAATTGATCCATGTGTTCCAGAGATGTGCAACATAATCTCTATCTACACATGTATGTGTGTGAATCTCTATCAATATATAATCTTGATTCTGTGAACAGATTATGGCCCATTTGAAAATTAAAGTTATTAATTGAGTTCATTGCTGGTATGACATTTGAGTTTAGATCTCAAAAGTTACTCAAAAGATAAAATAGTACACCTTATAGTAATTTAATATTTACGTTTAGCTCGGTTAGGTTCCATTTATATACTTGGTGGAATTTGGCATATCTTAACTAAACCGTTTGCATGGGCTCGCTGCGCACTTATATGGTATGGAGAAGCTTACTTGTCTTATAGTTTAGGTGCTTTATCCGTTTTTGGTTTTATTCCTTATTATTTTGTCTAGTTCAATAATACTGCTTATCTGAGTGAGTTTTACGGACCGACTGGACCCGAAGCTTCTCAAGCTCAAGTATTTATGTCACTATTGTTTTTTAATGATTGTTTTGTCTATTAATTTAATTATTTTGAAACTAAAGTAGTTCTTTTTTCATTAGCCATACCATAGGTAGCTATTAGACGAGATTCACTTTTTTTTTTTTTTTTTTTTTTTTTTTTTTTTTTTTTTTTTTTTTTTTTTTTNTTTTTTTTTTAAAATGGAAAATAAAATCATAATGAAAATAAATTTCCTTTTTCCAAAAAATAAAAAATTTTGATGAACCAAAAAAAAAAAAAAAAAAAGTTATTTGTATAAAAAACAAAAAGGAAAAGAAGAAAATTCCAAAAAATAAAAAATAAAAAGGGCAGCAAAGCCCAATAAGTACACAGGCTTGGGCCCAAGCTGCCAATAGAAAATAGGTACAAAAAAGCAATGGTCAATATTAGAATTCTTAAAAAGAAAAAAGGGAAGGGATTAAGATCTATAAATGGGCCCACAGAATCAAAAAGTTTATTATTTATTTAATAACCCTCCAAAATATTTAAATAATAATAATAATAATTCAAAACATTGTTTTGTTTTGGTTGTTTGAGTATATGTAAAGAAAAGAACTTTAGAATTTGGTATTTATTTCCATTTTAAAAATAAAAAAGTGAATTTTTTTTCCTTTAAACTTTAGAAAATTTAAATGCATGCCTCTATTTTTAAAATGCCAATCAAATCATTCCAATCTTTTCCCCCTTCTTTTGCTATTTATGGTTTTTAAAATTAGAATTAATCTTATCCAATTGAAGCTTTTATTAGGGTTTAATTTTAGTCTTTTTAGGCATTGCCTCATCATCTCCAATTCATATAGTTTCATATTAAAAAAAAAAGAATAATTAGTATTAGAAACTATATAATAAAATAATTTCGACCTCGACTCAAATTTAGTAACATGCATTGCCTGCCTTTCATTTTGAAAGGACTAAAGAAATGTCGTCACTAGCTTTATCGACAATTTTTCTTTGGAATTATGCTAAACGGGTTGATCGCGACGACGACAGAGGAACTAGCCCACCTGCTATGGTGGGATGACTTTTTTGTTGGGGAGTGATATTTGAAAATCTTCGGTAAGTGAGTGTGAACTAAATCTAAAAACTTAGAATAACGTGGAAAAATGAAAGGCTATAATAAAATAAAAAATAATAGGATGACGTTGATTCATAATATAATTAATTATTGAAATTATAAGCATGCAAAGAGCATACCATACCAAACCCTTTAATTGACTTTTCAAGAGCTTGAAATGTTATATAAATAAATAATATAATTATTCCCTCCATAATTTTTTTTTTTTGATTTAGTCAAATTCAAATTTATAAATTGTAATTAATTTTAAAAAATGATTAAAAGATGAAATATTTTAGACTCTCTCTCTTAACCAATTAATTAAAACTAACTTTATTTTAATTTACCATTTTTAAAATTCCCATAACAATATACTTATTTATATTGTTACAAAATATTTCTAAAATTAAAAAAAAAAAGAATTTTTGGGGTATAATTCTTTTTTTCGTTAAAATTGGGAGTGAATAATGACAAACATTTAAAACGAATATTTGTGAAAATTTGGAGTGTTGAGAGATTTATTCAAAGGTCGGTTTGATGCATTGGTTATGTCGGGAATGCAGAATAAAGTCTTACAGTAGATAGATAAAAGGAAGATTATGACTATATAAGTGTGAAGGAACATTATTGATATTGGATAGGAAGCCGTTTAGGTGAAGTAAAATTGTCCGTGAGTTGGGACATTTTTTAGATCCAACTCAATTATATATATATAAAATTGTATTGTAAGTAATAAAAAAAAAAAAAATCATAATTAATAATGAGGTCGGTTTTTTTGAACTCAATCAAGATTTATGAGAACCCATGAACTAATTTCTTTTCATTAAACCCGATAACCCAACTCAAGCCGTACTGAGTTGAGTTGATCGGAATTTTTGAACGCCCTTAAGGTGAAATTTAAAAATAAGGTTGTTTTAAACGTAATAAAGTCATTTTTTTATTGTTTGCTTTGGTCATCTTCTACTCGAAGTCGTTACGGGAATACAAATGTAGAAAGTATATAATAAAAATGTAACATATAACATGGAAAAAGCTTAAATTATAAAAAGGAATTAAAAATGGAAAGCATATGGGATTTTTTTTTTTTTAATTAAAAAAAAGTGTATGAAATGAACAAATGAATGGCAATTGATTGAAAATATAGAAAGATATTAGCCATGAGGCCCTGCATGGGTGCTGCATGCGATGCGACGTCGTCTCGTGGTGGACCTCTTTTTTTCATCACCCATCTTAAATGCTCAACATTGAAATTCATGTGGCTTTGTCCAAAAAAAATAAAAATAAAAAAAATAAATAAAATATCAACCATTATTAATATACTGACGATATAGACGATTAGTGAGATTTGACTAAATTATAATTACCAAAATAATTGAAAATAATCTCAATAGAGGACAAAATTTGTAATTTAATAATTTTAGAATAAATCAATGACCAAAAGAGAAAATCGGACTGAAATGACATATTGATTGAAGCTTTATGCTGTGTGGAATCATTCGAGTCCTAGGTAGCGTTCAAGTTTAATCCTTTGAGTTTGAATACTTTATAAAAGTGGCTTGCCGTTCTCGATCGCCTTCATGGCCCTGGGGAAGAATCTTAGGTCGCCTCTCTTATTCTCCGAGAGAACTTTGATTGCCAGCCTCACATTTGACTCTTCATCCACAGAATGATGACAGTTAAAAGACGAGTAAGGGACGAAGAGAGGGAGACTCTCGAAACCCAACGAGACTAAAAAAAACATGGAAATTAGCATCATTCCTATGAGTGCTTTTGTCTCGAAGAGCCACCAAAGGGGCTACTCCTCTCGATCGAGCTCAACTTCGGTTTAGCATCATATATCGATATGGAGAAAATGTGATTGGTTAGGGGTGTTCATCGTTGTTGAAAGCTTTGCCAGCAGACTCCTTGATGTTAAGTGCACACTTGAAGGGCGCATAAGGTCAAGTTGCAAAATGACCTCTCTAGGTTGCAAAATGACCTCTCTCGTTGACAAACAGAATAAACTAGAACTGGGAACAGGTCTTGTAGAGACAAAATGGAGTCTGTCTAGTGGAGACAAAATGGGGTCTGTAGCTCAGAGTATTAGAGTACGTGACTATGAATGAAAGTGTCGGGGTGCCCACAACCGGCCAAAAACGGAAAGGAAAGGAAAGGAAAAACAAAAATGGTGGGGGAGAATGAAATGTACTTAATAATGTTGGAATATAGTACAATAATATTTAAAACATGGTGAAAATTAAGGATAAGTTAATGAAACATTGTAACATAAACGTTGGAAAAATGACATCTTTGTTTGGTTACATAGAAAACATCAAATGGGTTAAGAATTGAAGCTTTTGAAAAGATTAATAAAATGGAAAATAAGAACCAAAGCCAAAATTAGGGAAATTGAGACCAAAATGACCAAAAGGTTCCAATAGTAATGCCATAAAGTGGTCTATATATACTTCTCTTCTCTCTTCACTTCCATCACCAACCAAACTCCGACCTCTTCCACCATTGCACCTCCTCTTCAACCTCCTCCTCCTTCTCCGACGACCGCCATGGCCCGACCTCAACAACGGTACCGGGGTGTTCGCCAACGACATTGGGGCTCTTGGGTCTCCGAAATTCGCCACCCTCTATTGTAATTCTCTTCTTTTATACACTAAAAATACAAACTTTCTTCTTCCTTCTACTTAAAACTTTCTTTTTCAGAAAGACGAGAATATGGTTGGGGACGTTCGAGACGGCGGAGGATGCAGCCCGAGCCTACGACGAGGCAGCGAGGTTGATGTGCGGCCCCAAAGCTAGAACTAACTTCCAACTCAATCTCAACGATCAACCCTCCTTTTCTTCTTCCTCCAACCTTCTCTCACCGGCGCTCATAGCCAAACTACACAAATGCCATTTAGCCTCACTCCAAATCGCCAAAAAACACATCCATAAGCAACACCCTGGGTTCGACCCGAACGGCGGTCCTCCACCGAGCATTTCCAGAACCACCACCGGCCCGTGGCCACCGGAAGAAACATGGGTCTACTCCGACGAAGCCCAAATGGAGATCAACAACAACGACAACAACATTCATCGTCAGCAATGCCTTCAACCTCTTGAAGACGATCACATTGAACAAATGATACAAGAGTTGCTAGATCTCGGACCGTTTGAAATCATTACATAGCTCCAAATTCCCCTCTAGATTTACTAATATATATATATATATATATATATATATATATATATATATATATATATATATATATATATAAATATATGAAATCATTAGAAATGTTGATCAAAAAAGGAATTTAAAACCGACCCATCTCGAAATATGATGCGTTTTTGTGACGATCATAACTTTTTGTAGTAATATGAAGATGGGATCATATGAAATTTAATGTTAATTATGTCAACTTGAATGGGTTATTTGAAAGTTTGATAATTTAGAAGTGAAAAGAAAATTAAAGAAACAATTTGATCGAGTTAGTGGCTGCATTGGATCATGCAAAAGGAAAAAGAAAAAGGGTAAAGTGAGAATATTAAAAAAAAAAAAGAAAAAAACATAAAATTATAAAATTCATTAAAGAACAAAGAGAGAGAAAACTTGATTGTCTTGTCTGTTTCTTTGTGTGTTCTTATGAATGTGTGTGTTTTTGGGTTTGAATCAATGGAGGAATCCAAGAAATGGGAGTTGGAGTGCAGCCAAATATGAACACATGAGGGTTTGTAAACAGGAAACATGACTCTTTCCTTTTAATCTTCATTTTCTCTCTCCCCAACACATTTTTTCATCTTTCTCTCTCTCCTCTCTTGCTTTCCACTTCTTATAATCAACTTTACAGCTTTGCTTGTTCTTTGAGCACCTTAATTCCCACCTTTTTTGACTCATCCCCCACCACGCTTATCCTTCCCGGTCGAGCCATCCTTGATACGATTCGATACAAAATCGAGTGTTAGCCCTTACGAACCGCGTAAAGGAAATATGGTCCCAAATCGCGTCATTCCTTGTTTAGTTCAAGTATTAAGCTCTTTAGTGTTAGAGATGCAAATATAGTCTCGACCCAGTAGCGAAAATATCAGAGATGAGATAATTTAGGTAGAATTTGAAGAAAAATCGTGTAAGAAGATCCTACAACGTTAGAAACGTAAATATAGTTCGAACCTAGTAGGAGAACGACCATAAATGATATCTTTTAGGTTGAAACCGAAGCATAGAAGAAAAATCGTTTAAGAAGATCCTACAACGTTAGAAACGTAAATATAGTTCGAACCCAGTAGAGAACGACAAAAAATGATATCTTTTAGGTCGAAACCAAAGCACAGAAGAAAAACCGTTTAAGAAGATCCTACGACGTTAGAAATGTAAATATAGTTCGAACCCAGTAGAGAACGACCATAAATGATATCTTTTAGATCGAAACCCAAGCATAGAAGAAAAATCGTTTAAGAAGATCCTACAATGTTAGAAACGTAAATATAGTTTGAACCCAGTAGAGAATGACCAAAAATGATATCTTTTAGGTCGAAATCGAAACATCGAAGAAAAATCGTTTAAGAAGATCCTAAAACGTTAGAAACGTAAATATAGTCCGAACCCAGTAGAGGACGATCCAGAATAATATCTTTTAGGTCGAAACCGAAGCATCGAAGAAAAATCGTTTAAGAAGATCCTAAGATGTTAGAAACGTAAATATAGTCCGAACCCAGTAGAGGACGACCAGTAATAATATCTTTTAAGTCGAAACCGAAGCATAGAAGAAAAATCGTTTAAGAAGATCCCACAACGTTAGAAACATAAATATAGTTCGAACCCAGTAGAGAACGACCATAAATGATATCTTTTAGGTCGAAACTGAAGCATAGATCGTTTAAGAAGATCTTACAACGTTAGAAACGTAAATATAGTCCGAACCTAGTAGAAAACGACTAGGTATAATATCTTTTAGGTTGAAACCGAAGCATAATCATGACCGTAATCGTAGAGGAAGATCGTGTAATGATCAATGAAAGCGAAGTGATTGGAGAAGGGAAGCATATAATAAAATAAAAAAACTTTAGGGTTTGAAGGGAAAAAGAGAAAATATTAAATGGAAATGCACTTTGTCGACTACTTTTGGAAGGATATGAAGATATGAATTGAGTGAGAAATAGTGATGCTTTTTTGGGGAGTGCATATATAGGGTTGGGATATGTCATTCACGCTTACCAAACAAGTTCCAACAACTTAGGACCCACATGTTTTTTTTAACGTTTGAAAAAAAAAACATGTGATTTTGTCTTCAATATTTATTTGGCTTCATGAATATGTTTGGATTATGTTATGTCATTTGGTTTAATTAATTAATATTATGCACTAAGCTCACTTATCATTAATTAGTATAATTTCATTACCCCTAACATAATCATTAATCTCTGCCTAAGATAGATTCATTCACCAATTGATTCAATTATTTTCCAAATTTTGTTACTTAGTTGGAGTAATGATGATTTACAATCATAGTGTAATTTTAGTGAGCTTATAAAATGGAATTTGTCTTTTAATATATAGTTTAATTGTTAATCGAATAACTTAGCTTGATTTTGGGATATTTTGTTGGGTCTCAATGTGTCTTTTTATTCTTTTAAGATTTGGAATCTTGAGTCCTAGTAGGACCATATCGTCATGCCATGCATGCTCGTGTCTGCTACCGTCAAGCTCTAGATGAGTGTTAGAATGAATGAGCTAAATCGTTTTTCTATGCCTATCTTCGTGATCCATGTGTGAGATCCCACATCGATTGGAGAGAAGAACGAAATATTCCTTATAAAAATGTAGAAACCTCTCTCTAGTGACGCGTTATAAGATCTTGAGAGGAAGCCTGGAAGGGGAAATCCAAAGAGAACAATATTTGTTAGCGGTAGGTTTGACATGTTACAAATGATATCAGAGCCAAATACTGGGCGGTGTGCCAGCGAGGACGCTGGGCCTCCAAGAGGGTGGATTTGAGATCCCACATCGGTTGGAGAGGGGAATGAAACATTCCTTAGAAGGGTGTATAATCTCTACCTAATAGACCTGTTTTAAAATTGTGAGGCTAACGACGATACATAACGGGCAAAAGCAGACAATATCTACTAGCTGTGGGCTTGGGCTATTACAAATGGTATCAGAGCCAAGCTCCCAAAGGGGATGGATTCCATCGTGAGATCTCATATCAATTGGAGAGGGAAATGAAACATTTCTTATCTATAAGAAAATCTCTCCCCAGTAGACGCATTTTAAAAATGTGAGGCTGACGACAATACGTAACAGGCCAAAACAGACAATATCGGCTAATGACGGGCTTGAGTTGTTAACAACCTTAATCCCTATGACTCGGGTAGCATTGGGACGTTATGGTACTAATCATATCCCGGATACATATTTACTAAGAAACATATGACAATGGACAAATTGAGCTCATTTGTATGGATAAACCTTAAAATAATCACATATGGATAAGTTTTAAAGTTTTTTTTTTAATATATAGATAGTTGATTTTGTTTCTCCTCACTTAGCCATACCTTCACATGGCCTCCCCATATTATCCAAATACATACTCACCTTAGCACATGGCTTTTACCCTTCTCCCCTTTCGGATCCACGTGTTCTCCATAAAACACAATCCAAATCAATCTCATTGTCTCTCTCGTCCAAAAATATCTATTTATGTACTCGAGTAATGGAAAGGTACATAAATGAACCATATTAGAATAAGGTTGATGAATTCTCGCTCGAAAATTAGAGTCAAGTTTGAGTCTAACTCTACATAGCTCGAGACGATAAAATCTATACACTAAATATAAATTAAGCACTCCAACTTTAAGCGACATTAATCCTATAAACAACTAAGAGAATTTTCAAAATTATGACGTGGACATAGTGTTAAAATGAGAAATAGAAAGAGAATTCGGATGGAAAATACGAACCATCTTCATTAATGTTTATAACGTTTAAATTGGATACAAACTATCAACTAATACCTAAAAATGAGGGAAAATATATATCTAACTAAATCTTGTAAATAAGATAAAAATAGACTGCTAATCAAATCCTAAGATAAAATATACTACGGACAACTCTAAAAAAATAAAAATATTAACTAATTACGGATATCTAAATATACTCCGTAACTAAAAATATATTCTCCAAATATATATTTTAATACTCCTCTCAAGTTGGAGAGCGTATGTCAATCACACCCAACTTGTCCTTCAAAAAATCAAACTGATGTCTTCAAAAAGCATTAGTGAAAACATTTGCCAATTGCATTTTAGTTGTAACATAACACGATTTGATGATTGCAGCTTCTAACTTTTCTTGAACTATATGACAATCTATTTCAATGTTTTTCGTACGTTCTTGAAAAACTGGATTGGCTGCTATATGTAATGCTGCTTGGTTATCACAATGTAATAATGTTGGTTCAGACAGTTGAACATTCAAGTCTTGAAAAATGTATCTTAACCAAGTTAACTCTAAACAAGTATTTGCCATAGCTCGATACTCGGCTCCTGCTGATGATCTGGACACATTAGTGTACTTTTTAGACTTCCAAGAAATAATTAAATTTTCGAGGAAAATGCAGAACCCAGAAATAAACCGTATGAAAGTTCGAAAACCACCAAATCAAAATTGCAATATGCTTGTAATCTTAAATTGTTTTTAGATGGTAGTAGGAGTCCTTGACCAGGAGTACCTTTAACGTATCTCAGAACTCGAAGAGCTGCCTCCCAATGTGATTTTCTTGGTTCATGCATAAATTGACTAAGCATACGAACGAAATAAACTATGTCAGGCCTAGTAACTATCAAATATATTAATCTATCAATCAACCGTCGGGTATATATATCTTAATGCAGAGTTATTTTACACCCAGTTTCAAATTTTAAATTGTTTTTTTTTTTTTTTTTTTTTGAATTATAAGAAATTCAAAATAAATTTTTTAGTTATCTTGTTTATTATGCTAATTTAAACGTGTCCAAACTAATTAGGGGAAGAAAAACATTACTATTATGAATTGGGCTGGACCAACTAGTGAATGACCCATTAAATTCAACCTAGGATAATGAATTGGGCTGGCCCAACTAGTGAATGGCCCATTAAATTCAACCTAGGATAATGAATTGGGCTGGCCCAACTAGTGAATGGCCCATTAAATTCAACCTAGGATAATGAATTGGGCTGGCCCAACTAGTGAATGGCCCATTAAATTCAACCTAGGATAATGAATTGGGCTGGCCCAACTAGTGAATGGCCCATTAAATTCAACCTAGGATAATGAATTGGGCTGGCCCAACTAGTGAATGGCCCATTAAATTCAACCTAGGATAATGAATTGGGCTGGCCCAACTAGTGAATGGCCCATTAAATTCAACCTAGGATAATGAATTGGGCTGGCCCAACTAGTGAATGGCCCATTAAATTCAACCTAGGATAATGAATTGGGCTGGCCCAACTAGTGAATGGCCCATTAAATTCAACCTAGGATAATGAATTGGGCCGAACCAACAGTGAATGGCCCATTAAATTCAACCTAGGATAGACCAATCTTTTTGTTACCCATGAACATAATATTTAAAAAAAAAAAAAATTTAATTCTTGAGATATGTTCTTAGATTTTTAATTTTATAATTTTTTAAAAAAGTATATAATCTTTAGAAACTCACAAATTTATTAAACATAAAATTAAAAATTTAATATCTTATAGGGTGCAAAATTCAAGTTGATTAATTTCTTTTTTAAAAAAAGTTGAATTACACATAATTAATATATAAACGAAAGCTTAGGTACTAATCTTATAATTAACTATTTAAACAATGTTTAAATAAGAATTTCACCAAACACAACTGTTTTCCTTTCAATCAGTGTAGAATGTGATTGAACAAAGCATTGAATTCTTTCTATGATCGGTTAGCGGGTCGACGAAGGCTCTTTCAGATGCAGCGGTTCGGTAATTCTTAGTGATCCTCCAAGCTCTACAGGTACAAGAGGGATCAGGGAATGCAGAACGTCGGTAACCAACGGTCGATAGCTCGGTTCCGATTGTACACATAACACAGCTACAGCAGCAACCTGTTTGAATTTAGCAGCATCTAAGAATGGATTGAAAAAAAAACATTAACGGATTGAACAAGAGCAATGCAATGAACAAACTTGGTATAAGTGCTTCAAATCCATTGTGTCCCTTATCACGGGATCGACAACTTTCGGTAGCTTTGATCGGTCGCTAAGTTGCGGGATTGCCTGCATTTGGCTTGATAACACAGTTCACTATGCTGATTGCAATTGATATAAAGAACAAAAAACTGGTGGGGAAAGAAAAGTATAAGCTACCCATGAAACTAGAGATTGGGATTGAGTAGGTCCCATTTTCTCGACGGGCTTTTTCCCGGTCAGAAGCTCTAAAAGAACGACCCCGAAAGCATAGACGTCGCTTTTATCTGTTAGTTTACCTGGAAAATAATGGTCATCGACATAGTTTTCGTATCAGAAAGTCGGTACTACTCTAAATGAATGACGAACTTTCGTGTTGTCATGGTGCTAAAGTCATATGCAGATCAGAAAGTTATGAGAAGCTTGCATACCGTCTAAAAGGTACTCGGGGGCGACATATCCGAGCGTTCCCGAGAGCTTTATGTTCTTATTTTGAGCTCCCAAGTTTACAGTAAGGCCAAAGTCAGAGAGCTGGATGAAGTAAACTGAATGAATGAGAAACCTTCTGAAAGTTCTAATGAAGTAATAAACAGGGAAACTCGGCTGGTTTATGTGAAGTTTTCGTACCTTGGCGTTAAAGTCCGAATCTAGAAGGATATTCGATGATTTTAAGTCACGGTGAACGACCGGAGGACTTCGGTGCTCGTGAAGATACTCCAATCCTCTAACAACGTACAAAATGACGACTCTTATGTCTATTGATACAGAGAAAAGACGAGTGATCTATGTGAATGGTGGACTTACCTTGCAATGTCGACCGCGATCTTCATTCGGAGATGCCACGTTAAAGCCGATCCATGAGAAGGTCCTAAGAGATGAAGCAATAGTTGAGTTCGAGATTCTCGTGTTTTCATTCTACACCTAAAGCAAATCCATACCGTGCAATTGAGACTCCAAAGATCCATTCTGCATCATCTCGTAAACAAGAAACCGTGTTTCGTCACGAATGCAGTGCCCCAAGAGCTTGATTACGTTTTGATGTCGTATTTTACACAACCAGTTCACCTCATTCTGCCAAATAAAATTGGAGCTCTTCAATCACAAACATGAACAAGCAAAGAAATAATCAGCAAATGATCGATAAACCTCGAATTCTCGTTCAGCATCCGGTCCTCCACAGTCGATTCTCTTCACAGCTGCAAGCATTTTATCATCGAATCGAGCTTTATAAACATGTCCGGTACTACCCTCGTCCAAAACATTGCTTTTGCTGAAGTTATCAGTAGCGGCTTCCAACAGTTTATAATCGATCATCGAAACCGAACCTTTAAAATTAGCCAACCTCAAGGAGTTAAATCTGGATATGGGGTTCATCGTCGTCGATTTCGAAACCTCTTCGAATCGACAGAGAGAAAACAACATCATAAGTTGGTGTACTACATTCATACTAATCAAAAAGCTACAAAAGAGTTCAATCAAACTGATAAGGAAAGTACCCAAATCCTTTCGACATTCTCCATCATCGAGTTTCGACGTTCTTCGACGATATATCCAAACACACAAAAGGAACAACAATATAGCTCCAAGAAGAGTGGAAGAAACAACCAATGCTACAAGAATTCTCTTGTTCAAATCTTGGTGATGAACTACTCTAATAACCTCAGGAACTCCTGTGTGTTAACAAACAACACTTAAACAGCTCAAACCAACAGATTAGAAAGCCAAGAAAGAACACAAAACACTAAAATGAGACAGACATTAAGGACCAGCAAGAACACAAGATACTAAAACCTCTTCACTCTATAGCGCCTATGTTTCTTGTCTTGTTCTCATTCCCAGTTTGAATTTGAAAGCTCATAAACATCTCTCATCTAACATGTCCCAGAAACAAACAAACATGCACCAAAGAACACAAAGACAAGAAACAGAACAGAATCAGAAGCAAAAACCTGGGGATTGAGCTTCCATTTTGGCTACCATGTGAGAAATTGAAAACCCAGCAAGCTCTGGCCTCGCATCGATCATTGGGAAAATAGCATGAAGATTATTCATAACCCACCTTCCAGATTTCTCTGTTCTTCGCTCTGCACTCAAGAACAGACAAAGAACAGCTTCAGGGAAACCAAGAAAACACTTTTTTCTTCATATTTGGTAGGCTCACGACCTTCAAGCAGCTATCGAAAAGGGTTAAAGAATTCGAAATCTATGAATGTGGGGCTGTGGTGGAGAGGGCACAACCTCGAGAGACCCAACTCGATTTTTTAATTGGATTAGATTGGTTCATGGGCCACACTATAATCTTGAAATTTTCAAAAAACATGCTTTAATTTTGTTTTTCCATCTGGGCTTTATATCATGGAAACTTCGAATTCCTTGCATTTGTTCTTGCCTCGCTAATCATGATTAAGAAAGTGGATTAAGTTAATAGCTTTCATAATCAGCTTCATCTTAAATTGTTCATGTTTCTATTACAAAATTTTGAATGATTTGTAAGATTTACTGTCGTTTTCTTTGCTTAATGTTTCATTTTCTTGAAAAAAGTGTATTGAATTTGAGCCTTTTTTTGAAGGGGAAATAATAATTAAGTGGAACCTACATTGCCATTAATGTTTGTTGATGAGAAATGAGATAATGTGTTGCTTTTGCTTGTGACATCTCACAGCTCTCATGTGATCACTGTCTACTAACATCACAATCCATGGCCCAAATTATATAATGCCTTTCAAAAAGGCTATTTTTTAGGCTCAAAAAGAAATTTGCTTTTGTTCTTCCCTTTTCTTAAAAGTATATTTGAAGTCATCATTTATGAACTTTTAAAATATTTATTTTAATCTTGTTAACATAAGCGTACCTCAATTGACATAAAATATGAATGATCGAGTCGAAGAACATACATCAATCCCCTTTTTTGTTTATAGTTTAAAATAAATATTATAAAAAGTAAAACATCCATGTGCTTATATGAGTGGGAATCCCAAATGTGGGTAAACAACAAATCCTAGTATTGTTTGCTTGTGTTTTGGACCGTTGTTTAAGGATGTTTTTGGTAGGATAGACCTCAATATAATGTTGTCAGTGATACCCTAATTTTCACTAATTTTAATGTGCTTTGTTTGTTGGTGAAATAGGGGAGGGGATGTAATAGCTGCCTTCGGCGCTTCTTCATTATCACTAATACGATGCTCGGGAAATAAACATGTTACTTCTATAATGAAATAGTTCGTTTATGTGCTAGACTCATTTAAACATATATTTTCGATAAAAAGGTTAAAAGTTAAAATCGAGCTTAAAAAAAAATTTAAAAAATTATTTTCTTCAGCAATAAAATTATAAACAAAAAAAACTTCTTTTGATTAGACCCAAGTCTACTGTTAGTAGATAGTCGGTTTTAGTCTGTTACCTATCATCATCAGTCTCACAATTTTAAAACACGTCGGTTAGGGAGAGATTTTCACATGATAAGAAATGCGAAATGCTTTGTTCTCCTTTCCAACCCACGTGAGATCTCACAATCCACCCTCTTTGGGGACTATCATTCTCACCGGCACATGACTCAATCTCTAGCTCTAATACTATTTGTAATTGTTGGATGATGAAAGTCTCACATCGGCTGATGGGTTTATAACCGATGAATACTCTCTCCATTGGTATGAGGCCTTCTGGAGAAACCCAAACCAAAGTCATGAGAGCTTATGTTCAAAGTGGACAATATCATACCATTGTGGAGAGTCGTGTTCGTCTAACAGTAATAACCCAAGTCCATCACTAACAAATATTGTCTGTTATTGTCCATTACGTATTGCCGTTAGCGTCACAATTTTGAAACGCGTCTACTAGAGAGAGGTTCCGTTTAACGAAAGTTGAAAGCTTTTGTGGGCCTTTTGAATTGACTGGATCTTCAAAGTTTGAAACTTTGATGGGCCTCTCTAAACTCTTAAAAGATTGCTGTATGATGAAGAGAAGAACATTAAGAAGGAATGAAGAAATGAAATGGAACACTGAACTTTGTTTGAAATTATGCAGTAATTACAGGGTAAGGGTTGGCTACAACCAAAATAAACAGACTGACTATGAATGAATAATATAATAACTAAACAGCTAACGAGTTTTCGGGGTCTCTACACGGTTCTATGCTCGATTTTTTCACGTACTATGGGAAGGGAAAAAGGAAGAAGATATATGAATATGCAGCTAAGAAAAATGGTTACGTAATTACAGTTGTAAGTAACTCGAGCCTATAACGGTTAGGATTCAGGAACTACATCTTATTACGAAGCAAATGGTTTTGTTGTTGTCGTCGTTGTCGTTGTCGATCTTCGTCCCTCTTAGTTATTGAAGCTTAATATCGGTTTGTTTCGGTTGAATTCGTCTTAGCTCATTCGGTACAAGACGTCGGCACTGGAGTCCTCTTGAAAAGGCACATTAAGATCGGGTATCGAACGAACGGTCCCAAGAGTTCCCATCTCCTGTAGTTTGCAAGAAACATTTGGCAGAGGTAATTGGTAGGAAGAAGCATCGACTCTGACAGGCATTGTGTTGCATATAGATATCGGTAGCGTCTGCAGTTGAGGTCGGTTGGAGCTCGCCTCCTTCGGCATAGCAGATGTTACAGCCATCTCGATCGCTTGTTGCGAATCGAAATCAATCTGTAGAGTTTCAAAAAGAACAAGTTAGCTTCTTTATGTAACACATTCAGTAAAAACAGCTAAAGCTGTTCCAATCCTCAAAGCTACCTGATTAAAGCACTACTTTTAGAACTATTTTGAAAAGAATCCGTTCATAAACAACCCATTTGATTCCCACGTCGATCGGGGAAGAGAATAAAGAATTTCTTATAACGGCGTGGAAACCTCCCCCTAACATACGTGTTTTAAAAATCTTGAAAGGAAGTCCGAAAGAGAAAGTCCAAAGAGGACAATATCTGCTATCAGTGGGCTTGGGCTATTACAGATGGTATCAGAGCTAGACACTAGACGATGTGCCAGCAAGGAAGCTGAGCCTCGAAGGAGGGTGGACACGAGGCGGTGTGCCAGCAAGGACGCTGGATCTCAAAAGGAGGTGAATTTGGGGGGTCCCGCATCAGTTGAAGAAGGGAGTGAGTATCAGCGAGGACGCTCCCAAAGGGGAGTGAATTGTGAGATCCTATATCGACAGGGGATGAGAACAAAGAATTCTTTATAAGGGTATGGAAACCTCTCCGTAGCAGACACGGTTAAGGAGAAGCCCGAACAATATCTGCTAGCGGGCTTGAGCAGATCATAGTTACATATGCAAACCTCAGCAAAAAGGACATAAGAAAAAGGGCTAAAAAGCAAGAAAGAAACAGCAGCAGCTTTCCAGTCAAGGAGAAATAACAGTGGAAGTTCTTCACCTTCATTTTCTTCAAGCTTCCATTGATAGACCTCTGTTTTTCGACAGTGAGCCGCAAGATCGCCAAGGCCTGCTCTTATAAAAGGAAAAGCTTAGCAAGAGCTCGACCGAGACCGAGACCAAGACCGACACTAGAAAACGACCATTATCATATGATTCTTACAGAAAAAAACATACATCTTTCAAGCTTCTCCTTTCCTTCAATAGCAAAACCTCCTCCTCTTTGAGTTCTCCAAGTGTCTGCCAACCACCATGGATACCCATCATGATTGTCCAAAAAGGAAATGATATCAGAATCTAATACACTAACCAAAAGAAGGCAAAGCAAAGGGTCAAAAAAACCATACCTTTTTCTTTCTTGGCCTCTTCATTGTTGCAACTACTTCACTCTTACCAGCATTCTGCACATATAATACATTCAAAACTCATCCCCTTAGTCAAATAACCAACAATTTGATCCAGATTCAGACCCGGGTCTAGGTCCGGGTCAAGTTTTCGTACATGAGATAAGGATTCAAACCCAAACCCGAGGTTTTAGTAGTGAAGTTACAAAAGTGTCATAACAGCCACAACTAAACAATCAACTCAAATGATAGAAAAACAATAAATAACGAACAAATGGATCCCGAGATCCCGACCCGTATTCATACTGAGATAAGGATTCAAACCCAAACCCGAGGTCACTACTAAACAATTACAGAGAAACCATAAATAAAGAACAAATGGATCTCGATCGGGACTCGGGTCGAGGTCAAGTGTTCATACGTGAGATAAGGATTCAAATCGAAACCCGAGGTGAGTACTAAACAATCATATCCACTAATACCACCAATCCAAGCAAATGAAGAAAGGCATTGAATTAAAGATGCCCCATTTCACAAGTTGAACACTTTTTCCACAAGTGGGGTCGTCTCTCCTCCATTCAACACGATGAAGAACCCATTAAGTAGTTAAACAAGAGAGTTAATCAACAATTAACAAGTGTTAAACAAGGATTAGTTTGTAATGATTAAACATGGAGTTCACCAATAAGGGGCAGTGTTAGTTGTACCATTTTCCGGACACAAAAATTCATGGTTATAGGAAAGAACACGACACATCTTTTGACCATACAAACGAATCTACTTTCTCTTTTAACATTAAAAAAAACATACACACATAAAACTTTTGTCAGATTTGGGAACAAGAAGTGTAGTGATGAAGCAAGTGTATAAAGCTATGGTGCAACTGACCGCACTGGATTTTTTTTTTTTTTTTTAAAATGATTTTCATAAACGAAGGGCACAACCACCAACACCATTGACACACAGACATCGTTGCCATGGAAACACGCCACCGATAAAGAGGGGCCCTTTTAGGGCTTTGGGGTGAAATGACGAAAATGACCCTTGTGGTAGAGTCTAGGGTTTGACTATGTTCAAGATGGGAGTTATTGAGCCAATGGAGACAGGGGTTTGACTCTTTTCATACTGCTTCCTCCTTTTTTTTTGGTTTAAATTACCAAAATGCCACTCTTTGACCTATTGCTGTGGACTCCCTCAGAGGTCACCGTTTGGATGAATGGGCAAAAGGGTTTTCCGTTTTCGTTGTTGGTCGAAATGGGTATTCCGGTAATTTTGAAAAACTTGACGGGAAAGTCGCCGGCGGTGGAAAAAGGGAAGGGAAGGGTAGAATCGTAAATTCACAAAGAGGAATAATTAGAAGTTAGAAGAAAAGGGTGCAAACATTTGAGAGTCGCCGACGGAAAAAGAACACAGAAATGTGTTCCACGGAGGGGCATTTTCGTCTTTTAAACGGACTCACCGAGTTTTCAGAAAAAAACAGAACACGAAAGCAAAAACCGAAACCGAAACCAACCTTAGATCTTACGGCGTCAACGAATCCGCCACTGACGGAGGTAGCGCCACCGCCACTACTCCAAGTGAGAGGCGTAGTCGGACTGGCTCTAGCCGCCTCATCGGAGTTTTTACCGGCGGAATCGGAAGCCTGACGAGGAAGAATCGGCTTGGAGCGGGGCTGGCGGATGGACCAATCGAGTCGGAGAGGGGGAGAGAGAGGATTGACGAGCGGAGAACGGTTGAGACGAAGAAGTAAGTCGACGACAAGAGAGTCATCGGAAAGAGCAACGTCGACCCATTTGTCGTCGGACATGGCGGAGAGAGAGGCAGAGAGAGAGAGAAAGAGAGAAAGGGGGTGGCGGAAGGGGGAGAAAAGGGGAGGAACGGATGAAGAAGGTATATATAGATGGGGCCATGTCATTTGGGAGTGGATGGTCACGTTCATTACTTGCCCATCTACTCTCTTAATTCCCTATTTTTTTTATTTTTTTTTCCTTTTTTTTTTCCACCTCATACGGACCCCTTACGAAAACGTGGCAATTACTCCACGTATTTTCCTAATATTTTGCTTTTTTTCTGAATATTTCTGTTATTATTATTTTTTTAAGGGAATATAAAGGAGCGGCGAAAGGGTATAAATGTGGCGGGTGGTATGGGTTTTAAGTTCGTTACTTACTTATGAAGCGCGTGACCTTCAATCTTTTTTTACACGTGCCATTTATCTACTCCACACGTGTGATTCATCCCTTGCCCTCCACATTTTCTTATTTACTATTCTACCCTTCTTGAATATATAAATGCCAATAATAGTTTCTTTCGTTTTGTTTTCTTTTTTCTTTTGGGTTTTGCATTTAATCCCTCGGAGTAAATAATGGTAGTGAGAAGGAAATTTTAGGATTCTTAGATTTATTGAAAGGGATTTTGTTTTGATTTGATCTCGTCTATTAATTTGTTCTTTATTAATTTTAGGTTAAATTAATAAAAATAATTATTCTACACTATTAACTTTAAAAAAAAAATTATACACTATTAAAATATCATTAAATTTTTAAAATGATTTTAACTTCTAAAAATATTTAAAATATACTCAAATTTTCAAAATGAATTAATACTTTTTTCAATTGATTAAATTAATGAAAATAATTATCCTAACCTTTTAAAAAGTTTCAAATAACACTATTGACTTTTAAAAGAAAAAAAATTCTTAAAAATACTTTTTAATTGAAAAAAATAAAATAAAAAATCATTATCAAATATATCATTAAATTGATTTAATAATGCCTTTTTTAACTTCTAAAAATATTTAAAACATATTTTCCAATTTTCAAAACTTTCATTAATATTCTTTTTAAATTTTTTAAAAACTTTAAAAATATTCATCTGTCAGGATTCAATTTTCAAAGCTTCACCATGACCCAAAAAAAGATGATACTAAAAATATAAAAATGTCATTTAATTAAAATAGAAAAGAAGTTTTGTTTCAAATTATTAGGAAATGAGACGTACCCTCTCAAACCACCCTTCTATGACCAATGCTACTCCATCGTGACGGATACCTGAAAAAAAATAGTAGAAAGGAATGAATATAAAAATTATATAAACCATAGCTCATATCGCATCCTAATCTTAACAAACTTCCACAGTCTTTTCTTTGGCTCAAGATCGTCTAGTTCTAGTCTTACCTCCTTGGAGCTCTAATTCTAGTCTTACCTCCTTGGAGCTCTAATAGTCTTACTTCCTTGGAGCTCTAATCTTAACAAACTTCCACCCTCTTTTCTTTGGCTCTAGATCGTCTAGTTCTAGTCTTACCTCCTTGGAGCTCCTTTGGTTCTTCGTCCTTTTATTTAAACTCGTCAACCTCTGTTTGAATGGTTTTTCTCCCGATTCCAATTCTAACCCTATTTTTATATGAAATAGGATATAATTTTTATATGAAATAGGATCTAATTGAGAAAATAAGATTTGTAGATAATTTACTCGACTTAAAAATATACATCCAATCCAAATATTGATGGTAATAATTTTTTAATTTTTTTAAACATGGTGTAAATGTATTTAAAAAAAAATGTTGAAGAGTTTAAAAATCTTATTTAAAATTTTAAAAATCTAAGAATATTTTTTCAGACAAAATACCACACTTATTTTTATTAATTTAATCTTAAATTTAAAATATTCAAACTTTTGAATCTTTCAAACTTCTAGATAATATCTGTAACTTTTTTTTATTTAAAAAAAAAAAAAAAAAAAAAAAAAAAAAAAAATAACCAGAGAAGACATCCATGGCGCAAGCAAAGATTCCTTTGATTAGCGTTAGAAAGAAGAGAATTAGGTGCCCTTGATTTCCCTCAATTCTCTGCAGCTTCTCTCCACTTCCTTCACCCCTTTCTGCACTCACTTTAAAGAAGAGCATCTTCTTCCAAGCATTGCTAATCTTGAATCTTCAGTGCCCAATCTTTGCTGAAAGTTCATAGTTCATCATCGAATTCTTGATTCCTGTGCATCAATTTACTTCCGTACGCTTCGTCTTTGTGCATGCCCTTACAACTTCTCCAATGCGTTCTTCTGCGATTCCTGCACATTTGTTCACCTTCAACACATCCAAATTTCTAAATGCACAGATTCTCGTCCCCAGATAAATCCGTAGATCTAAGCTTAGCGTTGATAAAATATGTTGCGAGATTTACAATCTTCATTTCTATATCAATTAGAACAGGTCAGATTTGAGCAATTGTGAGGTTTATGAATTTGATAACTCCTTTACAGATTCATCAGTCAATATTTTGATACAACAGCAATGAAATTCCAGAAAACGAGAAGTTATGACAATGAGAAATAATCGATTCCGAAAGATCAAGAAAACTCACAGAATCTAACGAATCGATAAGATTCGAATGAACAGAGGGAATCTCTACCAATATGCAGAAATTGAATTCAAATTAGGGCTCTGGCGTAGTGCCTCAGCGATACCTGATTTGAGTAACGAAATCGAAATCACAAATTGCAATTTCCTTGAGGCATCAAATCCGTATATTCACGGAAGTTCCGGAAAGCTTAAATCGGAGATTGAGAGGGCAGTCCGAAGCTTGGTAGTGACGGAGAAGAACTGCGTGCAGATCGGAGATAAGGATTCAAACATGGTGGCTGTGATGGCGTTGGAGAAGGAAACTGAAGATCAGTTCCTACTTCCTACCATTCTTCCGGCAACGATAAGAAATTCTTTTCCATTTTCGCCTCTTCCTTCAATTCTTCAAAGTGAAAGAACGATTTCGAAGCGAGCGCTTTCTTTTTCGAAATGATTTATTTATATGAAAGCCCAACAGAAAATAGAGATGGTCCATGGAGCCGCTACTATTGGGCTCAATTGGGCCTGTACTAGACGTGCCGGCCCATTTTCTAATATGATATATTTTATCAAATAAATAAATATTAAAAAAAAAAGAAATTAATCATTACTCTTAGATTCAATTATTCAAGTTCATAAATTGTGTAATATGATATATTTATTTATTTTTTCAAAGAGATAAAAGACAAAGGAAAGAATTTAATTGATGTGACAAATAATTATTAGATAAGGGAAATACATAAATATTTTATTAAAAGAAAAAAAGATTGAATTATTGAATTTTCAAAATATTATAAAAATAAATGAAAATTGAAAAAATAATAATAAAATCACATCAACGGTCAATTCTAGGTTGCTTAGAGGGATGAAAATCAACCTAGTTATCCATGCACGGATTCTGCTGTCCCTTTTTATCCCTTTCTTTTCACATTTCCGTTTTTATTTTTTTATTTTTCATTTTTGATTCATATATATAATTAAAAATTAAATTACTGAAACATCTCAGGTTAAACATCTCAGGTTAAAGAAGGGAATGAAGCATTTTCTACTAGACTCATCTTAAAATGACATATAAGTGACCAGCTTGGACTATTACAAATGATATAGGAGCTGAACACTAAGTGATATGTCAGGTGGTGTGCTAGAAAGGACGCTGAGGGTGAGGCGGTGTGGATAGAGAGGGAACTATTGGAATGATGGGTGAAAATGGGAAAGATATGTCAGGTGGTGTGCCAGAAAGGACGCTGAGGGTGAGGCGGTGTGGATAGAGAGGGAACTATTGGAATGATGGGGTGAAAATGGAAAAAGAAAAGAAAAGGACATTAGGGAGCTCCGTACGTGTTCCAAGTTCTTCTCTAACCCCGCTTTTCATGGGAGCCTTTTGGAAAAAAGAAACCCTAATTCTCTCTCTCTTCTGCAAGTGTGGATTAGGGTTTGGCATGCACATCCACGACGGCGATGGCGATGGCGACTAAAACTGTCATCTCAAATGTTATTTCTCATAATCATCACGATATGATCTTTCTGAACTCCCCCCCCCCCTCTTTCACTTTCCCTAAACCCTAATTTTCATTATGCTCAAGATTTCATTTTTATTTTGGGACAAATTTTACTACATTTAAAAGTAATAACATCCTATAACACTTTAAATTAGCTATTGTGACCCTTAACATTAGCCATATTAGCAAATGTAGAACAAAGTTGTGGGTTCGACCGTTTTCAATTCCCCAACTTACATTAATGACTAATGCTAACATGATTCTCCACAATGGTATGATATTGTCTACTTTGAGCACAAACTCTCATGGCTTTGCTTTGAGTTTCCCCAAAATGCCACATACCAACGACTCGTGTTCGTCTAACAATGTATCAGAGCCATGCCCTAAACTTAGTCGTGCCAATAGATTGGTAAATCCTCAAATATCGAATGAAAGAACTCCAAAAGAAAAGGAGCCAAGCCTCCTCGAAGGCAGTAAAGACTAAGACTCCAAAGGAGTCGAGCTTCGATTAAGGAGAGACGCACTTTGTTTGAGGGGAGGTGTTGGATGATGGAAGTCCCACATCGACTAATTTAGGGAATGATAATGGGTTTATAAGTGAGAAATACTATCTCTATTGGTACGAGGTTTTTAGTAAAAATCCAAAGCAAAGTCATGAGAGCTTATGCTGAAGGTGGACAATATTATATTATTAACGAGAGTCGTATTTGTTTAAGATTGTCATCTTTCATAAATTTAATAATTTCACCTCTGACTATAAAATACGAGTACCTCCAACTGTCCCGGTTAATCATTACTCCGATCCCAACGGAATAAGGTCAAAATCTTGGTTTAATCATTATTTCATGCTAATTTATTAGGGTTTAGGGTAAAAAAAAAAAAATTAAAATTAAAACATGATATTGCTAATTAAAAAAAAAGAAACCCAATTTCATTTCTACATTAGAAACCCAACACAAAACAGACAGAATGGAAACAATTTGTACCTTAAATTCCTCAAAACATTCACACAATTCAAAAGTGGAACGAGCTAAATTTTTTTTCGGGTTCCCATTCCAAAGAACAAAATAAGCTTTGAATTATGATGCACTTTGACCACCATTAACAAAGTCAACCCCCAGTTTCAAATCAAGCTCCATTCCACGGCTGAACAAATGCGCCGCCGTCGTAACCACCGCACATTTCCGCCCACTTGGTTTCTTCACCGCCTTCAACTTATTACCATTATTACCATTCCTTTTCCCTTCCACTGATGACGTGGATGATGATGATGTGGACTCAAGCGGTACTACCAACGGCATTTCGAAGTTAGTTCGCGCCTTTGATCCTCTCAACCGCCTCGCCGCCGCGTCGTATGCACGCGCCGCCTCTTCCGCCGTATCGAACGTTCCCAGCCAGTGTCTGCACCGTCCGATTCGGTCTCGTATCTCTGCCGACCACCGTCCCCACGGCCGCTTTCGTACTCCTCTATAACTCTTCTGCCCCGTAACGGCCGGCGTCTTTGACCTGCTGGTTGAGGGAGGAATGTCGCCGAAGAGGACTTTCCGGCCGACGACGGCGGCGATTCCGTCGAGCTGGGAGTCCGGCGGTGGGGATTGGGAGAATTGGGTTTGGAAGAAGGCTCTGTAGAGAGAGTCAATTGGCTGATCGGAAATCATGGCGGAAGAAGACGGTGACGCATGGAGAAGGATCGGTGGGGTTTTTATATTGGAAAGTAAAATAATTTAATGAATTTAAAAATTACTTTAAATTTAAAATATGATTTATATTTATTATCAAAATTTTAAAATTATTTTTTTATTTTTGTCTTAAAATTTAGTTTTCATTTAATTCCTAAAATTTTAGATTTTACACATTACTCAATTTTCATCTTTCATCCTCTATCAAATTTCAATTAATTTATTTAAAATTATTATAATATAATTTTTAAATAATTACTAGAAAACTAATAAAAATGATGGAAATTCCAGGTTAAAAGTGTAAAATCATTAAGCCTATGAAAGTAAAAATATAACATTTATAAAGTAAAATAAATACAAAATATAAATAAAAAAGGTTTTTTTTTTTTTTTTTTTTAAAATAAAATAATTTTATAAAGTCCTATCAATATCGATGAGACCGCAATCTCTCGCATTTATATACTTGCCTTTCGTTTGGCAGGAGGCATATACCCTACAAATGACGCAAATACCCTTTTCATTTGTTGGAAATTACAATGATTTTTTTTTCTAAAATTATTTTTTCAATAATATTCTTGTTGCGAATGTTTGTAACTTGAAAAACGCAGAACAAATATTTAATAAATTGACAGAAATTTAAAAGAGCAATTATACAGCTCAATAAATATTTTGACATTTTTTGGTCAAATCATTAAGTATCATTAATTAACTTATTAACGTCGTGATTTAAAAAAAAATAAAACTTAAAGACTAAATTATAAAGGACAAAATATTAAGGATTATAGATTAAATGTTTTAATTAATATAGCTAAATATTGTTACTATGTAGATATATATATATATTTAGGCTTAAGAATAACTACATATTTTAGTAAAACAAATATATGAGAAGTTAATCAAATATTTGAATTCCATGAGAAGAAAAAAATAACATTGTAACGACGTCGTTTGGGGGAGATCTCGAGGGAAAATCATGGCCGTTGGTTTAAAAAAGATGAAGCAATCGACGTCATGGTGGCGTCAAGAGAAAAGATAGTTTGACTGCTTGGCTTAATTTGTGGTGTATTTAAAGACCTTTTTTTGGTATTAATTATATTGATTGTTTAATTAATTGCAATTTGTGATGAGAAATTATCCAGTACGGCTCAGGCACACCGTAATACCCGTGTAAAAGCATGCCATGTCGATATATATACACAATTTAAAATTAAAATAAATTAGTAAATATGCATTAAACATTGGAAATAAATATTTCAAATTTTCGGAAAGAAAGATGCGACACAGAAATAATTTAATATTTTAATCGAGAGGGGTACTTTCGTCAACAAATGGGAATTTTAAGTGCGACATGACGTTTCAATCCAAAAAAAGGTCTTGTTGTATTGTATTGTATTGGGACCATGACGCTGGAAGGGGAAAAAATGACACATGATACATGAGGTGACGTGGAGTTCAAGCTCAGCAGCAACGTCAGCATCAATTCCACGTCGGACTACTACTATCACCAGACAGTTACAAGCAAATTATTTAAGGAATGAGGCCATGATTTGTTATACATATGGGAACTTATATGTTACAATCATTATAATACTGAATCATGGAAACTAAGCAAGTTTCAATACATCCACGACAGGTCTTGCCTGAACGATATGCTTCTCGCGGCGCCATGGACGCCCCTCTCGGAGATTTGAGGGCAGTCTTCCACGACCAGCGACTCGAGTTTGTATGCATCGACAAGCGGTTTCAACCCATCGTCGGTGATTCCCAAGCATTTGCTTAGTCGTAAGTTTTGCAGCTGAGGGAACTGGCTCACTAGTTGCAGCCCCTCGTCGCTTATTTCTTGGCATCTTACAAGCTCTAGAGTTTCGAGATAGGAGGCCGAGCAGAGCGCTTCCAATCCCATGTCGTTGAAGGAGTAGACGTGATCGAGGGCGAGCTCTTGGATTGGACACTTGTGAACTAGAACAAGGATCCCATTGAGGGAAAATGAAGATAGCGAGGGGAATTCACCATCTGCAAATGAGATTCTAACTGATTCGAGATGGGCGCAGTTATCCGCTAAGGCTTTTAAGCTCTCGTCTGTTAATCTCAGCGTGTTGTGGGCTAACAATGGAAGTGAAAAATCCGATGGAACTCGGAGGGAAATCGAGCGGAGATTATGCGATTCTCGAGCCAAGCTTATTATATCACAATCTCTAACTCCAACACACATATCTAAGTGAACTTTCTGTAAGTTCTTGCACTTTCCCAATACACAGGCAAGTCCTCTCCCTGGACTGATTATGCAGTTCACCAAGCTAAGTTCCAACATATCATCACAAAGGATCCACTGCTTTTGCCATCGGTCCACAGCTAAACGATCGTAAACCTTCATGTATCGGTAGTTAGCATCGACTTCGAACTGTAGCCGCTTCAACTTTCGCCAGCTATGGCCTAGCTTAATCAGATCACCTTCCCCAATTGCTCTACAGTTCCTGATCGAGAGATCTTCAAGTGTTCCGAGTTTTCCGAGGTATTCAAGCCATTCGACACTGCTGACATTCAAACATCGGATAAGATGAAGAACAGTGAGGTTTTTGCATCCAACCGCAATTGAGAATATGCCACATCCCGTGATTCTTGGAGTGAAGTTCAGCTTCAGAGATGAAAGCTTGTAGCAGGACGTTAAATGGCGAAGTCCAACATCGGTGATAAACGTGCAATAGCTTAAGGTTAGATCAGTGAGACATGGACAATGGTTGGAGAGGATGAATAGTCCACGATCATCCAATTGCTTCCCAAGTTTCGACATCCAACCCGAATACGTGATTTCAATTCGTGTTAAATTCGGAAACCTGAGACACAGAGATGTCAAAGCTTCATCTGCAGGGTCTAATCCACAACCAACTCGAAGAAAGTGTCTGTTTTCTTTGTCCAAACCATGAAGACGCTTACACGATAACGCCAAAGAGTTTCGGTCGATGGTTTTCTTAACTCTATTCAATATCTCCCAAATCAATACTTCAGGTAAACTATCCATTACAACAAGGCAGTTCTGCAACACAAGACAACATCCATTAACTAAGATTTGGTAGGAAGGTGAGCCAAACACAGCAAAAAAACAGAACGATAACTCGAAACCGAATGAAATATCCCAAAATCGTCTCGACGGTCGACAGTCGAAACAAAGATCATACCAACACAGTCCAGAATGTCAAAACATGTATGCTTCACATAATCAAACCCAGATATCTTCCAATATGAATATGATAGAAACCAGAAAGTAAACAATTGGCCACTCACAATGGTTCTAACTCATTGATACATAATATGAAGATTTAGAGTTTGAATCAACAAGAAACGCATAACTCCAGATTTAAAGAGGAACTTGAAATAATCATCGAAGCAAAACCACAAATCAATAGAAGTAGAACAAGGGATCATCAAGAACGATCAATATAATAAAAAAAAAATGATGATTAATAATCGAATTAACGAGGGAAATAAGCAAGATGGGATGAATTGAACCCCATCAACAGAGACGATTCAACCCTAATTCATCAACTGCTTTCAAAAGACATGAACAAAATTGAAACCCGAGATCTACGAGAAGAATTCAGAAATTTCACCTGAAAATGGAAAGAGATAACGACTGGAATTCAGATGGATCGAACCAGTTTCCTTCCGATTACGATTTACAGACAAGGGAATATCAAATAGGGTTGATACATAGATATTTATGCGGAAAAGGACATTGAAATCGATTGAAGTTCGCCCCAAAAATATCGCGCTGTTCATAAATGTGTACCTGGTTTATAAATGTCTGAGACCCACCACAGAAAAAGGGGGGAAAGATCGGTTTCGTTGCTTCGCGACGAGATCGGAGCTCCAGCGTTCCTAAAGGATTTAGAATTGGGAATTTTGAGTGTCGCTTGTTCTTCGCATTTTGATCGGTGATTAACAACTTCCATGTTATCACTCAACATAATTTTCTCTATTTCTTACATTATACTCGAAATTTATTAATTTACTCCATCCTTATTTAGTAGAAATATTTGGTCTCATATTTGCAGTTTAATCTCTACATTAAAATTTTCATCAAAATTAAATTGATAGGATATATCATTTAATTAATTAATACCATATTATTAATTTGATAAAAGTATGATGGTTTTGTATTCAGTAGAGGTGTTCATATAACTTAATAGCCCGATCAAACCTAGATTATCTAACAAAAACCATAAGGTTAGATTGGGTTAGCTTTTTTTTTTTTTCTTCTTCTTCGTAATACCCGGAAAGACCAATCAATGGTTGACTCTGAAATGATACGTTGAAAGTCTTGTAAAGGAAGAAAAAGCGTTGCTATTCTCTAGAAAGAACCTTCCTTCTATTCCTTACGTCAAGGCTCTTCCTAGTTCGTGCTAGTTTAGCATGTATCTACCCTGAAGGAATATTGAATTTCATTGTCTTTCCGGGCCATGAAAGAATACCCCAATATGCCTAAAAGATATGAAGTCAAATAATCAAGGTAGGGATTGTTGGCTTGGAACTCGAGCAATCTCCTCTCATACACTGAGAAGCTAGCTTCTCCACCGGAAGGAACTTTTGGCAGTGAGTCGAAAGTCTTAGGGAGAAGTTCTCTCCTATTTAGGACTATTTTCACTTCTTTGAGTACCAACAAAACTGTGCTAAGATAGCACTCACGGTTAGAAAAGAAAATGAAATTGATAACTACACAAAAATATTTGCCGTCATTTGTGTTAGAGCGGTTAAATTTTGGGCTGTGTTAATTTCCTGACACTGTTTATTGTAGAGAAGTTTCTTTTTGTCATTTTTTTTTTTATCAATGTTGGTCCAGTCGAGATTCGTCCATGTCCAATCTCAATGGACAAACCTTCTATTCGATCCGCCCCTAGCTCTATAATCCAATTGTCTTCCCTAGTCTCATCAAGCCCTCCTCTCGAGAGCCTAGCCCTCTTTCTCAACTCGAGTCTGAAGTTCAGCTTACTCGATTTCCATTCTTGAAGAATCCACTCACAAATCTCTTCTTTTGTACACTAGGTGAGAGGTAGTTGCACAACAATTTGCTCATTTGTTGAATGGGATTGAAACCGTCTTTTCCGTGCGGTTTGAAACTTGCAATTTTGAATTGAAGAGTTTAATTGGAGTTTAATTTGCTCACAAGAGTTGATATTCTAACCACAATGTGTTAAAATTCACCTAACAGATCATCTAAAATAAGACTCAAACAGAAATAAATGCATCTGAACCAGGCAGCAGTGCAACACAAAGATTTAAATACATAATTATAGCAGTAGCGATCACGAACATCATCTTAGAAATTTCTTTTTGTAAATATTTTTTTATAAGATTGTGGAAACCTTTTACTAGTAGACGAACTTTGAGGGGAAGCCCGAAAAGAAAAGGCTAAAGAGGAAAATATTTGTTAGCGGTGGGCTTGGATGGGTACAAATGGTATCATGGCTACACATCAGACGATGTACCAGTGAGGAGATTGATCCCTGAATGAGGTAGACATGAGGCGGTGTGCCAGCAAGAACGCTGGACCCCGAAGGAGAGCGGATTGGGGGGTCCCACATCAATTGGAGAAGGGAACGAGTGTCAGCAAGGATGCTGGCCCCGAAGGGGGGTGAGTTGTGAGATCCCACATCGGTTGGGGAGGAGAACGAAACATTTTTTATAAGGGTGTGGAGACCTCTNGGAAACCTCTCCCAGACGCGTTTAACTTTGAGGGGAAGCTCGAAAGGGAAAACACAAAGAGAACAATTTCTCATACTAGATTACAAAAGAATCAAATGGGATATGACTAAATCTGGCATGACTAAATCCAATCTAATATAGCTCGGTAAACAAATATTTTCCTTGGAACGCTATTATATGGGGTTACAGAATCAAATCAGAGTAAAAATATTAGACAGTTTACACCAAGATATAGCTTGGTAAACAACATTGTCGAAAAGTTTTGTGTAGGTCTGTGTCGTTTCTGCAAATATTCTCTAATTGCTTTCTTTCCACAGATTCTAAAAGAAAGTCATGATGAGGTTTTTCCATTATAGGGCTTTTGCGTTCTTGAAAGGGTGGTACGTTAAGGTCATATCCAAAAAAATCTTTTACCTCCTTAGGAAATGTGAGATGCCATCCGAATATATTGAGAATCATTGTCCAGAAATTTTGAGTGTATTTGCATTCCATAAACAAGTGACTTTGTGATTATTGCTTCTACTTTTTCTCTCATGTCCATCATCAAGGATTTTGTAGAAAAGTCCCCGTTTGCGTTGGGGAGCCAAGTCAGTGAATCTTCTTTGTTTGACAATACCATAGGGGCAACGTCAAGACTTAATTCGGCCCACTCTGTTGCTTCATTATCCTTTAAATTCCTCCCAAGCTTCAAGTCCCAAAATTTGTTGACAACATTCCACGTTTTTTTAATCGTGGTTTTTTTTGTTGTGAGAAAGCCTGTACAAAAGTGGATACTTCAAAGCTTGGTCCAAAATGGTGTACTTCCCCCATTTCCCACCTTATGGCGAGTTCTGTGGGTGATGAGATTTTGATGTTTCTTTATGTACTTTCAAGGCCCTTTTTGTAGAAGATGGAGGGAGGTGATTTTTGTTTGACGCAGGAGTATATTTAGCCTTTATAAGATTTCGCCATAAGGCTTTTCTTCGTGATGATATCTCCATATCCATTTGGGGAGGAGAGCTATGTTCTTCTTCCTTATCGAGAGAAGACCGAGACCTCCCTTTTCTGTTGGGAGGTTTATAATATTCCAACGAACAAGGTGTGCAACTATCTTTCCACAAGTAATTTCTGAAAAGCCTTCCTATATTTGCGGCCACTTTTTGTGGCATTTCAAATAGAGACATATAGTAGTTAGGGAGGTTGGATAATGTGACTTGTATTAGGGTAAGTCTTCCGCCTTTTGAAGTATAACGTGATGACCATGTTGCCAACCTTCTTTCTATTTTCTCAATAATAATCTTCCAGAAGAAAAAGGATTTGTGATTTCCTTTTAGAGGCAGTCCTGGGTACATATTCGGCCATTCTCCCTTTTTACAACCATATTTGCAAGCAAATTCTTCAATGATCTCTGTGCTAATATTGATGCCCATGATCTCTGTTTTTTGGATATTGATATTTTGTCCAGAGAATCCTTCGAAGGTTTTTATCATCTCAATCATGTTTTTTATGGAAGAGGCATTCACCAAATCGGAGAAGAGGATTGTGTCATCTGCGAACTGAAGGTGGTTTATGCTCAAGCCTTCATTACCAATCTGAAAACCTTTGATCTGCCCTTCGTATTCTGCCTTTGTCGGTAGGTGACTGAGACAGTCCATTACCATGATGAAGAGAAAAGGGGATAGTGGGTCTCCTTGTCTCAGGCTCCGTGTAGCATAAATTTTCCCTCTCGGTCTTCCATTGATGATGATGGAGAAATTTGTGGATGAGATACATCCTTTAATCCACCTTCGCCATTTTGGGCCAAAGCCTTTTGCCACAAGAATGTTTTTGAGGAAAGTCCAATCAACCTTGTCGAAGGCCTTTTCCATGTCAAGTTTAATGACTACGCCTTTTTGTTTTTTTCTTTCCCATTCATCAATGAGTTCGTTGGCCATGAGGGATGCATCAAGAATTTGTCGCCCCTCAACAAAAGCTGTTTGTTGTCCAATTATTGTGAAGGGGAGAACCTTTTTAAGGCGTTCTGATAATACCCTTGCTATGATTTTATTTAGACCGGTCGTGAGGCTTATGGGACGAAAGTCTGCAACAGTGCGAGCATCCAATTTCTTTGAGATCAAACATGTGTATGTTTCATTCAGGTTGCCATTAATAACTCCGTTTCGAAAAAAAATCATGGAATACTCTCATGATATCAACTCTCATGAAGTTCCAACATTTCTGAAAGAATTCTGAGGTAAAACCATCCGGTCCTGGAGTTTTGTCAGAGCCCAGTTCTGAATCGCCTTCCCCACCTCTTCTTCAGTGAAAGCGACCTAGAGGGAGGCAGCTTGCTGTTGATCAATAGGACTCCAGTCAAGATCGTGAGGAAATTCGCTGAGGGCATTGTCCTTTGTGTATAAGGACGTGTAAAAGGACACAAATTCTGATACAATTTCGTCTTCATTTACTAAACTTATGCCTTGTGTGGATAGAATTTCCATGATGGTACTCTTTCGTTTCTTTGTAGCCATGATACGATGGAAAATTTTGGAGTTTATGTCATCTTCCTCTAACCATCGTTTTTTGCATTTCTGTCTCCAAGATTGCTCTTCATTTACTGCCAACGAAATAAGTTCTGCTTTCATGAGCTTTTTCTGTGTGTGTTGAACTAGTGTGATGGAGCCAGTTTCCTCCATCTGATCAAGGAGGGCAATTTCGGTTAGCAATTGGTTCCTTTTTGTCGAAATACAACCAAAAACCTCCTTATTCCATTTCTTTACGACTCCTTTTAGTCTCTTAAGTTTGTTGATGAAACCGTGCCCTGGCCATCCACGGAGGGGCGTATTCTTCCACCAGTATTCGACCATTGGCAAAAATTCTTTTCTGAGTATTTTTCAAGAGTTATGTCTACTGCTAATGACATGAGGAATTGCGGAGAAGATATGCCGGATGTTAAAATTGTTGAGAAAATACTTCGAAGTCTCACCGATAAATTCAACATCGTAGTATGCTCAATTGAAGAATCCAAGGATATTGACCAATTAACAGTCGATGAATTACAGGCATCTTTGCTTGTACATGAACAAAAGGTGATTGATAAGAGGAGTGAAGAGCAGGTTTTGCAGGTGGAGAATGTACCAAAGGTATGGACAAGGAAGAGACAGAGGGTTATTTCAGAGAGGAAGAGGTTACTCTAGAGGACGGGGAAGAGGTAGATCTTTTGTGAATCGGTCGGCCATCAACTGTTTTCGATGTGGAATGCAGGGACATTACCAATTTGAATGTCCAGGCTTAGAAAAAGAAGCTGTCATTTATGCTGAATTTGACAATGAGGAAGAACTGCTATTGATGGCGTACACAAAGAAAAGTAAAGTTGAAAGAGAAAGCATTTGGTTTCTCGATTCCGAGTGCTCAAATCTCATGACAGGGGACAAAACATGGTTCGTTGAGCTTGACGAAAGTTTCAAACACACGGTCAGGTTGGGAAATAGCTCAAAATTGGCAGTTGAAGGAAGAGGCAGTGTCAGATTCGAAGTTGAAGATATCACACGAACCGTGACAAATGTCTACTATGTCCCCAATCTCACCAACAATTTGCTAAGCATAGAGCAACTATAGGAGGAGAAGCACTTGGTGATCTTAATCAAAGAAGAAACCGGTAGAATCTATCATCAACAAAGGGACCTAATAATGAACACACAAATGACGGTGAATCGCATGTTCTCCGTTCATGCAAAGATGAAGCCATTGGTTGACAAATGTTTGAAAACAGAAGATGAAGACTTGGAGGTCCAGAATGTGGCGACGAAGGTAGCAAAAGCAGAGGAGATAAAAGAGAAGGAGGTCACCTATGACAGCGAAAAGGAGTTAGAAGAAGATGCATCTAGGAGGATGGAAGAATTAATTCAGAAGAATGTTTAAGAAAGGCTAAACTCTGAAGAGACTAAATTAGAAATACAATAGCGAATGAAGGTTGCAAGAAGTTGTTTGATGATGTTGATGTGCAGCTTGAGAAAGAGAAAGAACCCGCTCTTACTAACAAGACAAAAACCAAAAACAGAAACTCAGCAAGAAAATTGAACCGAATGGATAGAGACAGTAAGTTCTTCGATCCTTACAAGGTTGTCAGAGACAAGTTCTTGCCAAGATCCAAAGGAAACAACCCCGACAANAAAGAAGAACAATATCGTGAGCTCGAGTTGATTTAGAGACAAAAAGAGGAGGTAGCTCGAAGAACTAAGCTAGATGATAAGAGTTTGAGTTATGTTTTGGAGTTAGTGAAGAGTCAAAAGCTTACCGACTATATGATATAGAAGCGACAGATGAAAATACTGCAGAGGAAAATATTTAATATTTCCTCTGCCTCTTTAGCTGAAGCAAACTCTCCTAGCTCGAATAAGGCGAGGAATAAGAGACCACCAGTCTGGATGAGAGACTATGCAATAGAGAAGATTTTTGTGAGGAAGATGATGAATCAGTCTGGATGAAAGATTATGCAGTAGGAGAAGTTTTTTTTGTAAAGAAGATGATGAAGCTCCCCCGACCATGTTTACCACTAAACTTTGTCAACTTTGAAGACACATGGATTTAAAGACAGAGTGAAAAATGGAGGCAAGCCATGGATCTAGAGCAATAAACACAAATGGCACATGGAATTGATGAAGTTACCTCAGTAGAAGTAGTTAGCTTATGGAAGTTTGTGATATAAACTGATTAGTATTCGTGTTCGAGTAATTGTTAGGATTAGATTTGATTCAATTATTTGAATTAGATTTGATTTAGTCATACCAGATTTAGTCATCTCTTATTTAATTGTGTAATGCCTTGTCCAATTTTGGTATTTTAAAGAATTGGTATTTTAATTAAAAAAATTAGTAAATAGTTCATTGTAAAATTTTATTAAAAATTTTGGTATTTTAATCCTTTTTAAAATCAAATTAAAAAAAAAAAAAACTCTCATTGTATATTTTTCTTATTTTAAAATTATTATTATTATTATTTAATCAAATTTTTATTAAAAAAAATTGCCTTCAAATGAATATTCTGTACTTTAAAATTTTTTTATAGTCGGAGTGTTACGGTACCATCAAAATTAAATATTGATTATTATTATTATTATTATATAAGAGCTTAGTTTTGTTTGTAATTTAGAGATTATATTATTATAAATTTGTAAATGAAAAAAATAAACTAAATTGTTACCAAAAAAATATTTAAATATAATTTTAGGGAAAAAAATATTTTAGATTTTTTTTTAGATTAAATATTTTAAAAGCGCATGAATATAATACTTTGACAATATTACATAATATATAGGACAAATATAAAGATAAAAGTAACATTTAAAATGTGAAATTTATTAGACACACGTTAATTACACATTTATTTACGGATAATTTCTTTAATTAATAAGATTCGAACGGTAAAAAAAGGTCTTAGTTAATTCCATCCCATTCATTGAATGGGGAAGAATATTATTCAATGTTATCTATGTTGATACTTTTAATTTTTAAAAAATATTTAATGGTAATAATGATTTTATTTTATTTTTAACTTTTTTTACCGGATTAAAAAAAGGTATTAATGAATAATTTAAAAATAAAATATTACTTTGGAAATTGGAGGGAATATTATTAAAACTTTAAAGATATTTTTAGAGAAAATTAAAAAAAAAAAAAAATTCGTTTTTTTTATCGAGGATAAATTAATAAAAATTAACTTTGTATTTTGTCTAATTGTATTTTTATCATTTTTTTATGAAAATAATGAGTACTTTATTTAATACTCCTTAAATTTTGAACTAATGTTTTTATCTATAAACTAAAGATTAAAAAAAAAAATCAAAATTTTTTTATTAGAGGTGTTTATAAAATTTTCTTAGAAAACTTAATTTATTTTTTAAACCCTCTTAAAAAAAATTTAAAGATACTTTTTCTAACCTATTTTCTTTGAATATTAATGAAAATTTTGAAAATTGAAGAGTATTTTAATGTTTGCATTAATCTAGTTCCTTATTTATCTAGGTGCACTGCATTTTCAAAAATCTTCCCGTCAAATCAGCTTCTATTTCACTCGGTATTGAACCGATCAATATACCAATAACCAAATTTTCAGTCAATTATGGATTACATGATATCAACTAGAGTGCATTAACAAATCTGCTACATTACACGTTCTGTCTTATGTCAATTATGATCTTATCTAACTTTGTTAACTTCGGTATCTCACGGACCTTTCATAATACCTGGAGGTGTTCTTACGCGACGTTATCGGCACTTCTACTGCTTCTGAGGCTCGTCCGATATAGACTAATATCGGCACTTCTACTGCTTCTGAGGCTCTCGATTCTCACTGCAATGACTGGAGGTGTTCTTACGCGACGTTATGAGTTTTGTTTTAGCGCTATGCGTCGGCGCATTTGGTTTAGTGAAGCGATTGCTGCTTACGAGAGATTGCGGGAGTTCAAATCGAGGGATCAGTCTGTTGAACACTGTCATAAGCCCTATTCTATAGGATCAAGACCTATTCTCAAGGTCTTTTTTTGGCTTGTTAGTTTATCTTTAGGTTTAGCAGAACACTATATAATGTCATTCTTTCTGCTGTTGAAATCATCAAGTTTTGAGTGTCATATTGTATGTCTTGAGTAACTTTGGTGTTGTGAGTACATTTGTTCCGCTTTCGTCGCACAACAAGTGGTATCAGAGCCTTATTGTGGTATTTGGGGGTATTGTGAAAGTTTGGGCCTCATCGACCATTAGACGTGCTCACAATCGTGTTTATTCTCTTGAAAATCAGTTTTCAAGAATTGTGTTTTTGAGTTGCATCCAGATTAATTATTGCAAATGGCCGAACCATCACGACGTGGATCGAGAGTGTGGAGTTCCAATCTCGAAGTAGAAAAATTTGATGGAACCAATAATTTTGGTGTTTGGCGAGGCGAAGTTAGCGATTTGCTGGTCATGCAAGACCTCGATGTTTCTCTCCAAGAGGAGATGCCTGAAGACATGACAGAAGCAGAATGGACAAAATTAAATCGGCAAGCCTGTGGAATTATTCGATCCTGTCTTGGCAAGGATCAGAAATATCCATTTATGAAGGTTACCATGGCGAAAGAATTATGGGACAAGCTTGAAGCGAAATATATGAAGAAGAGTGTGGAAAATAAACTCTATTTGAAGAAGAAACTCTTCCGTTTTGACTACAAGGAAGGTATCTCAATGGCTGAGCATTTGGATGATTTTAACAAAATCATCACTGATTTGCTCAATCTTGATGTTAAGATTGATGACGAGGACAAGGCGTTGTTGTTATTAAACTCTTTGCCGGAATCCTACGAGTTTTTAGTAACAACCCTACTACATGGAATCACTAATATTGATTTTGAAGATGTTTCAAATGCCTTAATAAACAATGAGATGCGAAAGAAGGAAAAGGAGACGTATCAAAGCTCTAGCTATGGGCCCTACTACATTGGTTAAGGTTGTTGGAGTTGTTCGTTGGCCCGTCCATTCCAAGTAGGGAGTTGGGCTATGGGCTTTGGGCGAAGGCCTAGTGTCCATGGCCCTTAGAGTTGAAGGAAACCGCGTGAGGCTGGTTTCACAGAGCAGCGTAATCTTCCGCTCTTGTCGGTGGAAGGATAGCGGGTCGATTCTCCTAGGCCCAATATAAACCTCTTGGTAGTCCTCAACCTGACATCCACTTTTTTTTTTTTTTTTTTACATATATTTTTGGTGGCTCGGACTATGGACATCGGTTCTGAATCAATATATTTTTTTTTTAACTGTAAATATGATAGATTTATCCTTTACAACAATCCCACATTGATAGATTTAATATTGCATGTAGTCTTCATAAAGTAGTCATTGTCTTATGGAAATCGCCGAGCTTGGTAATGTGAGCTTGTAACCCATATGGGGGCAACAAAGTGGTGGGAGGTTGGCTCAGCCCATTGGTTAAGGTTGTTGGAGTTGTTCGTTGGCCCGTCCATTCCAAGTAGGGAGTTGGGCTATGGGCTTTGGGCGAAGGCCTAGTGTCCATGGCCCTTAGAGTTGAAGGAAACCGCGTGAGGCTGGTTTCACAGAGCAGCGTAACCTTCCGCTCTTGTCGATGGAAGGATACCGGGTCGATTCTCATAGGCCCAATATAAACCTCTTGGTAGTCCTCAACCTGACATCAACTTTTCTTTTTTTTTTTTTACATATATTTTTGGTGGCTCGGACTATGGACATCGAGCTAGCCACTTGTTCTGAATGAATGTATTATTTTAAATATGATAGATTTCTCCTTTACAACAATCCCACATTGATAGATTTAAAATTGCATGTAGTCATCATAAAGTAGTCATTGTCTTATGGAAATCGCTGAGCTTGGTAATGTGAGCTTGTAACCCATATGGGGGCAACAAAGTGGTTGGAGGTTGGCTCAGCCCATTGGTTAGGGTTGTTGGAGTTGTTCTTTGGCCTGTCCATTCCAAGTAGGGAGTTGGGCTATGGGCTTTGGGCGAAGGCCTAGTGTCCATGGCCCTTA
>NC_036654.1:5117422-5118054 GCF_002806865.2 Cucurbita pepo subsp. pepo | reverse complement strand
GGGTCCTCCTCCAGCCGCAAAGGCGGTAAGAAGCCATGGATGTCCCACGGGCGCACGCGCGGGAAAGATGGGAATCAAAAGAAGGAGTCGACCAATGGCACAGGCCGATCCAATGCTCGAACTGTGGGAAGAGAGGACACCTAAGCAGAAATTGCTGGAGCAAGCTTGAAGGTCGAAAAGGCCCATGTGGCTCAATCCGAGGAGGACGAGCCAGCTCTCTTCATGGTAACTGCATGCGTCCCCAATTTCGATTCCAAATCCGACGACGATGTTGAACCCAAGAAAGAGCTCCAGTTGGGCGTAGCAAAGATGGCACCAGCTGGGGAGCCAATTCAACTGGAGGAGAAGCTAGTGTTCGCTCAGATCGGCGAGAGGGACGAGCAACACGAGCACCGACAATGGATCCTTGACATAGGGGCAACAAACCATATGACCGGGGCTAGATCTACGTTCTTCGAGCTCGACTCGGGGATCCGTGGGACGGTGAAATTCGGCGNACAATGGATCCTTGACATAGGGGCAACAAACCATATGACCGGGGCTAGATCTACGTTCTTCGAGCTCGACTCGGGGATCCGTGGGACGGTGAAATTCGGCGACGGCTCCGTCGTCGAGATCGAAGGGCGCGGCAC